>NC_092155.1:73828667-73851167 GCF_045791955.1 Oncorhynchus clarkii lewisi
CTCTCTCTCTCTCTCTCTCTCTCAGGTTCATGCAGGACCTAGAGGACATGTTGGGTTTCAGACCCTACTCTTTCTATTTCTATATGTGGAAGTACGTGTCTCCTGCCTGTCTCACCGTGCTCATCGTTGCCACGGTGATAGAGATGGCCGTCAGTCCTGCAGGGTACAACGCCTGGGTGGAGGAACTGGTCAGTGAATCATCTCTCTCGTGGTAGCTTCTCTGTCTCGTTCTCTTTTTCATCCTCTGTCTTACTATCTGCTTTGTATTTCAGATGTGCATTTACTTTTTAAATGTTCTGTTCTAAGACTTTCCTGCCAGTTCAATGATTGTTTAGATAGTACATGTATGTTTAACTATTTAATACATTCACTCACTCTCTCCTTTCTCCTTCCTCTTGTCCCCCCCCCCCCAGGCGTCGGAGAAGTTCCTCTCCTACCCTCCGTGGGCTCTGGGCGTGGCCTACTCCCTCATCATGGCCGCCATGCTTCCTCTCCCCTGCGTCTTCATCGCGCGCCACTTCAACCTGCTCTCTGACGGCTCCAACAAGCTGTCCGTCTCCTACCGTAAAGGCATGACCAAGGAACTCTCTGGCCTAGAGGAGGAGAACGAGTCCCGCTTCATCCTCGGTAAAGGCACCCCCAGCCCCAGCCCCTCGCCCATGCCTTCTCACCGCCCCTACCTGGGGCCCGGCGGAGCCCAGGAGATGACCAATGCGGCTGGATATGGTACCGGGACACCGACCAAGACGGGTTATCAGAATATTCATTCGCCAGAGTCCGAACTATGATTGATCTGACTGACTGAAGCACAAGACACCCTATCTATCAAACACAACTCAACAAAACCCCGAGAGAGAGAGAGAGAGAGAGAGAGAGAGAGAGAGAGAGAGAGAGTAACTGACAAGGTTTCAGTGTAACCTAACCCCCTCCACTTCATTCCTCCATTACAGGACAGCATCTCTCCATCCATAATAATTAGGATATCTTCTTCTCCAGGTAATGTGGTTAAGAGGTATGGTGTGTTTTGGTGTAAGTGTGTTAAAGTCAAACACTGCAATACGACGGCCACACTGATCATAGACCTTGTGGGTTTATTTTGGGTGATGGAAGGAGCTGTGTTATCTCAGGAAGCTCTTAAAAGTCCTTTCTTCATTCCATAAAAGAGGATTATATCCCATAGAGTAGAAGGGGATTCAGACTAGCACACGGCATTTTCCACTTCACGAAGCATCACTTTCTTCTCTCACTTTTATCACATGAAACAATCTTTACAGACCCTCTTAGTAGAAATCTGACCGGCCTGCATCCTACATGGAATCCTATGGGTGCTGGTCAGAAGTAGCACACTATATAGGGAAGAGGGGTCCATAGGACTCTGGTCAACAGTAGTGCACTATATAGGGAAGAGGGGTCCATAGGACTCTGGTCAACAGTAGTGCACTATATAGGGAAGAGGGGTCCATAGGACTCTGGTCAACAGTAGCACACTATATAGGGAAGAGGGGTCCATAGGACTCTGGTCAACAGTAGTGCACTATATAGGGAAGAGGGGTCCATAGGACTCTGGTCAACAGTAGCACACTATATAGGGAAGAGGGGTCCATAGGACTCTGGTCAACAGTAGTGCACTATATAGGGAAGAGGGGTCCATAGGACTCTGGTCAACAGTAGTGCACTATATAGGGAAGAGGGGTCCATAGGACTCTGGTCAACAGTAGCACACTATATAGGGAAGAGGGGTCCATAGGACTCTGGTCAACAGTAGCACACTATATAGGGAAGAGGGGTCCATAGGACTCTGGTCAGAAGTAGCACACTATATAGGGAAGAGGGGTCCATAGGACTCTGGTCAGAAGTAGCACACTATATAGGGAAGAGGGGTCCATAGGACTCTGGTCAACAGTAGCACACTATATAGGGAAGAGGGGTCCATAGGACTCTGGTCAGAAGTAGTGCACTATATAGGGAAGAGGGGTCCATAGGACTCTGGTCAGAAGTAGTGCACTATATAGGGAAGAGGGGTCCATAGGACTCTGGTCAGAAGTAGTGCACTATATAGGGAAGAGGGGTCCATAGGACTCTGGTCAGAAGTAGTGCACTATATAGGGAATAGGGGTCCATAGGACTCTGGTCAGAAGTAGTGCACTATATAGGGAATATGGGTCCATAGGACTCTGGTCAGAAGTAGTGCACTATATAGGGAAGAGGGGTCCATAGGACTCTGGTCAGAAGTAGTGCACTTTAATAGGGAAGAGGGGTCCATAGGACTCTGGTCAACAGTAGCACACTATATAGGGAAGAGGGGTCCATTGGACTCTGGTCAGAAGTAGTGCACTATATAGGGAAGAGGGGTCCATAGGACCCTGGTCAACAGTAGCACACTATATAGGGAATAGGGGTCCATAGGACTCTGGTCAGAAGTAGTGCACTATATAGGGAATATGGGTCCATAGGACTCTGGTCAGAAGTAGTGCACTATATAGGGAAGAGGGGTCCATAGGACTCTGGTCAGAAGTAGTGCACTTTAATAGGGAAGAGGGGTCCATAGGACTCTGGTCAACAGTAGCACACTATATAGGGAAGAGGGGTCCATTGGACTCTGGTCAGAAGTAGTGCACTATATAGGGAAGAGGGGTCCATTGGACTCTGGTCAGAAGTAGTGCACTTTAATAGGGAAGAGGGGTCCATTGGACTCTGGTCAACAGTAGCACACTATATAGGGAAGAGGGGTCCATTGGACTCTGGTCAACAGTAGCACACTATATAGGGAAGAGGGGTCCATTGGACTCTGGTCAACAGTAGCACACTATATAGGGAAGAGGGGTCCATTGGACTCTGGTCAGAAGTAGTGCACTATATAGGGAAGAGGGGTCCATTGGACTCTGGTCAGAAGTAGTGCACTATATAGGGAAGAGTGGTCCATAGGACTCTGGTCAGAAGTAGTGCACTATATAGGGAAGAGTGGTCCATAGGACTCTGGTCAGAAGTAGTGCACTATATATAGGGAATAGGGTGCCATTTGTGACGCATGCTCAGTAGTAAACCATTCTTCTACAGCGTTGTACCTTAACTCTTAAAGGTGAGCTATTGTACCCACCCAGTAAAATGGATCGCCTTCTATCTTTACGTTATTTACAATGTGTTGTGAGACCTAGAAATCATTATGTTGACATGTAAACCTACATGTTAGGAGAGGAAGGTTTAGCCTGAAGACGAAGGTTCACCTAGCTGTAAAGAACAGCCCCCCCCCTCTCTCTCTACTGTTCACCTAGCTGTAAAGAACAGCCCGCTCTCTCTCTACTGTTCACCTAGCTGTAAAGAACAGCCCCCTCTCTCTCTACTGTTCATCTAGCTGTAAAGAACAGCCCCCCCCCCCCTCTGTCTACTGTTCACCTAGCTGTAAAGAACAGCCCCCCCCTCTCTCTCTACTGTTCACCTAGCTGTAAAGAACAGCCCCCCCTCTCTCTCTACTGTTCACCTAGCTGTAAAGAACAGCCCCCCTCTCTCTCTACTGTTCACCTAGCTGTAAAGAACAGCCCCCCCCTCTCTCTCTACTGTTCACCTAGCTGTAAATAACAGCCCCCCCCTCTCTCTACTGTTCACCTAGCTGTAAAGAACAGCCCCCCCTCTCTCTACTGTTCACCTAGCTGTAAAGAACAGCCCCCCCCCTCTCTCTCTACTGTTCACCTAGTTGTAAAGAACAGCCCCCCTCTCTCTCTACTGTTCACCTAGCTGCAAAGAACAGCCCCCCCTTTCTCTCTACTGTTCACCTAGCTGTAAAGAAAAGCCCCCCCTCTCTCTCTACTGTTCACCTAGCTGTAAAGAACAACCCCCCTCTCTCTACTGTTCACCTAGTTGTAAAGAACAACCCCCTCTCTCTACTGTTCACCTAGTTGTAAAGAACAACACCCCTCTCTCTACTGTTCACCTAGTTGTAAAGAACAACCCCCCTCTCTCTACTGTTCACCTAGCTGTAAAGAACAGCCCCCTCTCTCTTTCTACTGTTCACCTAGTTGTAAAGAATAGCCCCCCCCTCTCTCTACTGTTCACCTAGCTGTAAAGAACAGCCTCTACTGTTCACCTAGCTGTAAAGAACAGTCCCCCTCTCTCTACTGTTCACTTAGCTGTAAAGAACAGCCCCCCTCTCTCTACTGTTCACCTAGCTGTAAAGAACAGCCCCCCCTCTCTCTACTGTTCACTTAGCTGTAAAGAACAGCCCCCCCTCTCTCTACAGTTCACCTAGCTGTAAAGAACAGCCCCCCCCCCCCTCGCTCTACTGTTCACCTAGCTGTAAAGAACAACCCCCCCCTCTCTCTCTACTGTTCACCTAGCTGTAAAGAACAGCCCCCCCCCCCTCTACTGTTCACCTAGCTGTGAAGAACAGCCCCCCCATATCTAAGCCTTAACACAGAGCAGTAGTGTCATTCTACCCCACTTCTCCCCTAAACCCCATGTCGCCCCTAAAACCCCATGTCGCCCCTAAAACCCCACGTCGCCCCTAAAACCCCATGTCGCCCCTAAAGCCCCACGTCGCCCCTAAGACCCCACGTCGCCACTGAACCAAACAAAACAAGTCCCCTATGAAACCAAACAGAGCAGAGCCACTACGGATGTTGATGGCAGTCCTCATCTATCATAGACTAGATGAAGGGGGCCCCCATTTTAATCCAGTCCTAGCAGGCAGTATGATTCATCTGTGCTCAGATAAGCCAAGCAGCTAGCATTTGATCACCAGGCATTGTGTGTGCTCTGCAGACAGCCCAGGTGACCCCAGTATTAGAAATATAAATATGTACCCAGGGGATGGCTGTTGAAATGTAAGGTTAATTAATATTGTACATTCCTCAAATTATCTTCTTCGATAAGCACTCTGATCAATCAATGCCACTAATAATAGATTTTATTTCTGTGAATTGTCAGGTTTGAAAAAATATATCTATATTTTATTTTCATGGTTGAAATATTTGTATGATAGTGTGAGATTTGTCTAAATAATAACTATTATGTGGATATAATGTAGTGTGTAATGTCGTGTACAAAATGAAACTCATATTTTTGGGGGGGGATGCAATAGCAGACTTGAACCACATGGTGACACTGTTGGCCACCAGAGGAGTTCCTGACAGTAACTGTGTGTTTCCTGCCTCACCCTGAAGACAGTGATGATACACACAGAGCACACTGTAGCTCTTCTAAAAAAACATCCATCCTCTCCTTGCCTACTCTCCTTGGCTCCTCTACTTCATTACTCTGATCTGAAAGAAATAACTAGGGGGGGCTGGATACAAGCTGAATCGACGAAGTAGCGCGGAACATTCACTTTATAGCGTGATTGAAATTTAAAGGCAATGTTCCTGCATTCATGGAGAGTCCTGCATTCATGGAGAGTCCTGCATTCATGTCTGTCGGCTCAATTGGAAATTACTTTAATTAATTAACTTTTAACGCAGATCTATTTCGATACTTCAGCGATACAGATTGAATCCGGGCAAAGTGCTTTTCTAAACAGTTCAGATGAAGGAAAGAAAATTACAAGAGAACAGATTTTTAAGTGACTGAGAATGAGACCCAGATATGGTTCATAATGTTCGTTACAGGCTTTGACCAACCTGTTGCCGTTGCCTGAACAGCATCTCTGTGTCTGTCTGTTAGCCTTTTGTTAAAGTCGTCTTTATGGAGACGTTACGTAGAGTAGCACATAGCACATAGTCCCAGCCACGTGAACACTGTACCGCAGGTAGAGACCCTGGAGTTGAACACCATGCGCGGATCAAACAGAACACCAGTGACAGAGCTTTTCTTGTCTCAGGGTTGCAAAATTTTGTTGAACTTGAACAAAATTCCACTAGGTTTTTTCCCAGAATACAGTTTGGAGGATTCCTTTGTTCCCTGGTTTTTCTTCACTTCATTCCAGGGAATCTTTCAACCAGTATTTCGGGAAAACCTGGGAATTTTGGGAAATGTTTCAACCCCTAGGAGTGATAGATCTGTAATGGTGGCAGCCAATCCAATACACAATACCCAGCACAGGATATAAAGTCCAGGCACAAACAGAGAACGCCTCTATAGATTTCAGTAAAGCACAGCAGTAAAGCGCACACCTGAAAGCACAACTGTGAAAGCACAACTGTGGAAGCACAACTGTGGAAGCACAAAGGAAGTGAGATAGCAGAATAGATTGTTGCATTGTGACCAGCAAATAGAGCACAGCACTTACTCATAGCGTTGTATTGACTGGTGGATCACAGCCGCAGGTTGCTAGGGACTAAATGGTCATGTTGGAAGCCGAGCAAGCAGATCACTTAGCTACATACCCATACAGGCTACAGTACGTGTATGGGCTAATGTGTACGGCAGGAACTCACAGGTTGTATGCCAAATGGCATTCTTTTCCCTATATAGTGCATTTGGGACGTAAACACAGGAAACCTAAACTCTTTCTCCTTTTAAAAAAAAGTTCCGGATTGTATAGCACTTAAACAGACTAACATGGTTCATGAATTAATTATACTAAAAGGTCATAGAGGAAATTATTACCAATTAGAGAGCTAGAATCACTTGAACTATTATTGATGGAGGGAGGCCAGGGAGGGAGGGAGGAAAAAGAGAGAGAGATAGAAGGAGGTAAAGAGAGAGAAGAAGAGAGTGGGAGAGAGAGACCGGGAGAGAAAGAGCAAGAGAGATGAGGGAAAGAGAGAGAGAGAGAAAGACCCAGAGAGAAGGAGGTAGAGAGAAAGAGAGAGATGAGAAAGAGAGATTGAGGGAGAGAGATGAGGGAGAGTGAAAGAGATAGAGAGAGAGAGAGAGGGAGAGAGAGATAGAGGGAGAGATAAAGGGAGAGAGAGGGAGAGAGAGAGATTAAGCGAGAGGGAGAGAAATGAGAGGGAGAGAGATGAGAGAGATGAGAGGGAGGGAGGGAGGGAGGGAGGGAGGGAGGGAGGGAGGGAGGGAGGGAGGGAGGGAGGGAGGGAGGGAGATGCCAATAAAGCCCCTTGAATTGAATTGAGAGAGAGAGAAACAAACAATCTAAAAGGAGACAAAGTGGACAGAGACTTTAAGGCCTTTAATCATTCATTTGCCTAAAAATTAATTTGCGTTAAGTTCCCTAAATCACGTACTGAGGTAATGTAATGTCAATTCCAGGGCCTGTATGTATTATCACTGTCTCAATACTGCCTTGTACAAGTACAATACCTTAATCCTGTGTAGACTATCTCAATTTCTCTCAAATTACAGTGATAGTGTATTTAAATAACAGTGATAATATGCTTTATTCTGTGAAAGATCAATATATTGAACTACAGTAGTTAATGGGGAAGTTTAAGATTCTACAACTTGATGTTAGCTGGTTCCTCACCCTGGTAGTAGTCTAGATGCACCATTCACTGCCATTGATTGTTAGCTAGCGGTGGCTAAAGGTAGCTAAAGTTTGTACCATTCACTTCCATCGATTGTTAGCTAGCGGTGGCTAAAGGTAGCTAAAGTTTGTACCATTCACTTCCATTGATTGTTAGCTAGCGGTGGCTAAAGGTAGCTAAAGTTTGTACCATTCACTTCCATTGATTGTTAGCTAGCGGTGGCTAAAGGTAGCTAAAGTTTGTACCATTCACTTCCATTGATTGTCAGCTAGCGGTGGCTAAAAGTAGCTAAAGTTTGTAGATTCTGTTTAGAGAAAACAGTATCCATTGGTTACAGTTTCTCCTGGCCTATAAGACGAACCATTTAACATCAAATTGTAAAATCGCCTAACGTCCCTTTTTTTCCTGTATATTTACTCTGTAGATGTTGATGTACATTCTGTCAAATTCAAAATGAATATATATATCTATAAATATAGTAGGAGTGACAGGGTGAATACTTGAGCTGTATATAATAATTGTATATTTTTAGATATTTCCGATTTTTGTACGTATAATGTACCCTTATTGTGTCTGTAGATTTACAATGTAAATATATTATTAGTGTGAGATTGTTGTTCTCAGTCAAAATAACTGGAGAGACTGTACTTTGATGTGTGTGTGTGTGTGTGTGTGTGTGTGCGTGCGTGCGTGCGTGCGTGCGTGTGTGTGTGTGTGTGAATACGTGTGTGCGTGCGTGCGTGCGTGCGTGTGTGTGTGCGCACGCGTCTGGTGTCTGTGTACCTGTAAGATGTCATTGTTTAAAACTGGTTGTGTGTTTCTTGATTTCCACCTTCAGTGATTACAGCTTCACTAACTGTCGTCAGGTAGATGATGTGAAGTCAGTTGTGACGCTAAGCTAATCTATCAGTGTTATGTGTCTCTTCAGTTGCTCTTTAGGACAACTTTCTGACTCCACAGAAATGACAACTTGAACGTGGTCCCCCTTCCCCCCCCCCAAAAAAAAAAATACTGTGTGACAATTCATGAGCATTAGCACTGTAGCAATCTATCTTTTTGTCTTTGACAAAATTGAAATAAAAGTTACCACTTGTGTGAACCACGTTATACAGTGTGTCCTTTATTTTATCATAGATTATTCATTTGAACGTGAGTCTTAGCCTGAATGTTCAACGCTTCAGGAAAAGTGTTGAAGAAATCACATTTCTGTTGATCTTTTCAGAGGAGAGACTTGGAGTCTAACACTGTATCTGTCTGTCAACAAGCAACTGAATCTACAGTAGCTTGTTGAGGTCTTCCATATTCCCTTTGGATATTGACTGATAGTCTCATGATGTCAAAGATGCCTGGATTCCTGGAAGTGAGAACAACAGCCGTACAAATCCTCCCACCGTCTGAGATGCCCTCGTACATACAGTGGGTGTCATAAGTATTCACCCCACTTGAAGTAGATTTTAATTATGATTTTTTTTGGGGGGGGGGTCATTGATCTACACAAAATACTCCATAATGTCAAAGTGAAAAGGAAACCCTACAAACTTTTACAAATGAATTAAAATGTAATAACTGAAATATTAAAGCAAGCCTACATTAGTTTAGGAGTAAAATGTGGCTTCACAAATCACAAAATAAATGACATGGACTCACTCTGTGTGAAATAACAGGATCTTTGAACGACTACCACCCCTTCCTCTGTCCCCCATACATACACAACATGATTCTGTAAGGCCCCTCAGTCAAGTATTGAATTTGTAGCTCAGTTGATAGAGCATGGCGCTTGTTAACGCCAGGGCAGTGGGTTTGATTCCTGGGTCCACCCATACGTAAAATGTATGAACGCATGACTGCAAGTCACTTTGGATAAAGGTGTCATGTGTATTATATTATTATTGAATTTCAAGCACAGATTCAACTACAAAGACCAAGGAGCTTTTCGAAAGCCTCACAAAGAAGGGCTGTGATTGGTAGATGAGTAACAGTAACAAATCAGACATTGAATATCTCTTTAAGCATGGTCAAGTTAATAATTATTCTGTGATAATATATTTTAAACCACCCAGACACCCAGACACATCAAAGATACAGTCGTCCTTCTGGAATTCAACTGCTAGTGGATGTTACCATGGATGGATGTTGGTGATTTTAAAACAGCTACAGATGTCCCACTTTGGCTTCATAATTTCAATCATGGTGGTGGCTGCATCATGTTATGGGTATGTTTGACATCGGCAAGACTGGTGAGTTTTTTAGGATAAAAAGAAACTGGACGGAGCTAAACTGGACGGAGCTAAACTGGACGGAGCTAAACTGGACGGAGCTAAACTGGACGGAGCAAAACTGGACGGAGCTAAACTGGACGGAGCTAAACTGGACGGAGCTAAACTGGACGGAGCTAAACTGGACGGAGCAAAACTGGACGGAGCTAAACTGGACGGAGCAAAACTGGACGGAGCTAAACTGGACGGAGCTAAACTGGACGGAGCTAAACTGGACGGAGCACAGGTAAAAACCCCAGATGAAAACCTGCTTCAGTCTTCTTTACACCAGACGCTGGGAGATCAATTGACCTTTGAACAGGACAATAAGTGACGACTGGCTTAAATCTGCTTGAAAATCTAAGATTTGGAAGTGTCAGTCTAGCCATGATCCCCAACCCCTTGACAGAGCTTGAATACTTTTGAAAATAAAAATGGCAAATGTTGCACAATCCAGGTGTTGAAAGCTCTTGGACATTTACCCAGAAAGACTCCCAGTACATGTTTTTAACACGTATTGACACACGGGGGTTGAATACTTATCTAATCAAGGTACAGTATATTAGCGTTTTATATTTCATTCATCTTACAATTAAATCCATTTTAATCCCACTTTGTAACACAATAAAAAGTTAAAAATCCAAGTGGGGGGGGGGGGGGTGAACACTAATGATAGGCACTCCGTGTTAGATTCCGGTCAGTTGCTAGAGCAAGGCATTCCAACACCAGGATCATGGGTTCCATTCCCTTACCAATATGCGTGCCTGGGTTAAGACACGTTGGATAAAAGGGGTCTGCTAAATTGCATACATAAAACATTAGGGTCAATTGGCAATGAAATCAAAATGGAGTCTGTTCAGGAACAGGTGGTGACTGGTGGTGACTGGTGGTGGCTGGTAGTGACTGGTAGTGACTGGTAGAAGTGTGTGTGTTTGGATGCCTGACAGCCTGTTTTTTTGTGGTGCTGGTGGCTGCTGGCCCAATGTCAGTATATGACTGTACTGTATCTGGTGAATGGATCCCATCTCATCCCATGGCTTGTCAGTCATGGACAGTTAGCCCCGCTGCCTCTAAGTCAGCTGAAAGGATGGATGTGTCTGTACCCCAGAGGATCAAGAGGGGAGGGTCTTCATTAGGGCTGGATGTGGGCCCATTTACGGCAGACCAGACCAGACCAAACCAGACCAAACCAGACCAGACCAAACCAAACCAAACCAAACCAGGTAGGCCAGTTGAGAACACCTTTATTTAACCAGGTAGGCCAGTTGAGAACAAGTTCTCCTTTACAACTGTGACCTGGCCAAGATAAAGCAAAGCAGTGCGACAAAAACAACAACACAGAGTTACACATGGAATAAACAAATGTACAGTCAATAACACAATAGGAAAAAAAGTTAGTTTATAGTTTATTTCGTGTCAAAGAACACACACAGGTATCTGTAATCATGGCCGGGTGTGGCCTGATATGATTGGTTAATAGATAATAACCGTATCTAAAATCCTACAGGAGGGTTTCTATCTAAAGTCAGGTCTGTGAAGTGAGAGAAGACGTAAATAAAGTACTTCCCTGTAACGCTCTGCTGCTCACACCAGCGTCACACTGACTTGTACGGAGGCCAACTGGGCCCTTGGTCTGGAAGCTAGCTGACGTCGAAATCAGCAACAGACGTGAGAATATGACTGATAGCTTTCCTCCTTGGTCTGGAAGCTAGCTGATGTTGAAACAGCTGCAGGGTGAGAATATGACTCATAGTTTTCCACCCCCACATCCCAATGTCTTCTTGTCCTTCCTAACAGGAAGCGGGACTTAGACGTGACATTCTTTTGTTGCTGCCAAGAACCTCTTCCTAGATTGTAGATCAGGTAGATGGACAGTGGGAAAATGGGAAGTGCCTCTTGGCTTCGGATGCAGGACACACACGCACACACATACACTAATTGTCTTGGCTTGGTACTGTGACCAGGTTAACATCTGGAAGGGAACCTGGGAACCTGCAGAACGGCACATCGCACTCCGTCATTAACTATGAGGATGGATATCCCATTAGTGTATGTGTGTGTGTCTGGATACTCCAAAATAGAGATGCTACTCTGCTGCTGTTCAAAGACCACCACAGACCACTGGACCACCACACGACCACCACACGACCACCACAGACCACAGGACCAGCACAGACCACAGGACCACCACACGACCACCACAGACCACAGGACCACCACACAACCACCACAGACCACAGGACCACAGGACCACCACACGACCACCACATGACCACCACAGACCACAGGACCACCACAGACCACTGGACCACCACACAACCACCACAGACCACTGGACCACCACACGACCACCACACGACCACCACAGACCACAGGACCAGAGGACCACCACAGACCACAGGACCACCACACGACCACCACAGACCACACGACCACCACAGACCACAGGACCACCACACGACCACCACAGGACCACCACAGACCACAGACCACAGGACCACCACAGACCACAGGACCAGAGGACCACCGGAGCACAGGACCACAGGAACATCACAGGACCACAGGAACATCACAGGACCACAGGAACATCACAGGACCACAGGGCCACAGGACCACAGGAACATCACTGGACCACAGGAACATCACAGAACCACAGGAACATCACAGAACCACAGGAACATCACAGAACCACAGGAACATCACAGGACCACAGGAACATCACAGGACCACGGAAA
Organism: Oncorhynchus clarkii lewisi; assembly: GCF_045791955.1. Lineage (NCBI taxonomy): Eukaryota > Metazoa > Chordata > Actinopteri > Salmoniformes > Salmonidae > Oncorhynchus > Oncorhynchus clarkii. Next base: position 73,841,016 of record NC_092155.1, read on the forward strand.
CATCACAGGACCACAGGGCCACAGGCACATCACAGGACCACAGGACCATAGGAACATCACAGGACCACAGGCACATCACAGGACCACAGGAACATCACAGGACCACATGACCACAGGAACATCACAGGACCACAGGAACATCACAGGAGCACAGGAGCACAGGAACATCACAGGATCATCACAGGACCATAGGAACATCAGAGGACCACAGGAACATCACAGGACCACAGGCACATCACAGAACCACAGGACCACAGAACCACAGAACCACAGGAACATCACAGGACCACAGGACCACAGAACCTCAGAACCACAGAACCACAGAAACATCACAGGACCACAGGATCACAGGACCACATAACCACAGAACCACAGAACCACAGGAACATCACAGAACCACAGGATACTGGAGGTTAAGAATGGAAGAGTGTGACGCAACGGTGAGCGAAAATACTGTTGACATTACGCACACAACATGTACACACACACACACACACACACACACACACACACACACACACACACACACACAACATGCCCTGCCAAGTCAACAGTGTCAGAAGCAGTTCCTAGCGGACCTCTATGTACATCTCCACAATACATGTAACACACACACACCTACACACGCACACACATACACACATTCAGACGCACACACACACACCCACCCACACACACACGTACACGCGTTCAGACGCACACACACCCACACACGCACACACGTACAGACATTCAGGCGCACACGCACACCCACCCACACCCACACGTACACGCGTTCAGACGCACACACACCCACACACGCACACACGTACAGACATTCAGACGCACACACACACCCACCCACACACACACACACACACACACACACACACACACACACACACTGTTGACTCATCTCTTGCTGGGGGGTGTAAGCTACCTTTTGATTACACTCAACCACCAACAGGAGACATGTGGCACAGCAGGTTAATTCCAACCTGACAGATCCTCTCCTCTCAGGCAGTGGTTGTTATGTTTGTGATACTGTTACATGGTACATATCCTGAGATCGAGATTGGACCCAGCTAATTTTAGAGAGTGTGTTCGTCTGTGTGTGTGTGTGTGTGTGTGTGTGTGTGTGTGTGTGTGTGTGTGTGTGTGTGCGTGCGCGTGCGTGCGTGCGTGCGTGCGTGCGTGCGTGCGTGTGTGTGTGTGTTGTCCCTCTGTGTAAATGAGCACCAGTAAGTAGCAGCAGGAGATACAACAGTTTAAAAGGCGAGGCCGTCCAACAACACCACATAATAACACATCTCTACTCTACGACTGATGGATGTGTGTGGACCAGAAGTCCCCACAAGAATAGTAAACAAACTAAACATGTGACCAACTGGGGACATTTTGTTGGCCCCCACAATGTGAAATACAATACAAGGTTAGCTCTGTGTGTGTGTGTGTGTGTGTGTGTGTGTGTGTGTGTGTGTGTGTGTGTGTGTGTGTGTGTGTGTGTACAGGTCGACCTGACTCTCCTCTCACTCTCACAGGGTCTTGTCTGTTTTCAGGGCTGAGATATCAGACTTTAGGAGTATTGTTTAAAAGTCCTGAGAGCCAGAGAAGAGGGGGGAAAGGCTGATGCTGGATGCTTTGTTTCTTTGGCTGCTCTGACACTGTCTGTACTCCGGCAAAACTGGGGTGAAGGGGGTTAGAGTGCACACATACACACAGACACACACTCGCTCTCTCTGTGTCTCTCTCCCTCTGCCAGTAAAAGGGTATTGGTCTCAGCCTGCTATAAGGGTCACAGGTATAAAGGTCACAGATAAACAGGAAGAGGTTGAAAGGCCTCAGGAAGAACAGGGGGGGGGGGGGGTGTAGAGACCCTCTGGAATCCCTCCGTTCTGAAGTAAACAAACAGCCCAGAAACAACCCTTTGGTCTTTATTCGTCTCTTGCTGGTATTTTAATCAGGCAGGAACACAACCAGTCAACGGAATGGCATAATGATGGGTCTCTTCCCACCACCTGGCAAGCATGTCCTAAATGGGAGCCTATTCCCTGTATAGTGCGCTACACTTTTTGACCGGAGCCCTATGGTTCATTATATACATAATGTAATAACATAGTTCAATTATATGGACCGTGGTCAAAATTTGTGCACTATGTACAGAATAGGGTGCCATTTGGGATTCGGCCTAGCTGTACAGAGGCAGCGCTTATCTGTTCTCTTGTTGTGTCCAAATGTGCTGGACTTATTAAAGCAATGAATCCAAGGGTCCTAGCTTGGGTGGCTGGTATCAATGGATAAGAGTGTATTTTAAAACTCTACCCGTCGATAGGCCAAATTCCCAGTATAGTACTGAAGTCACGCCTAACGATCAATATTAAGATATTGATCTGAGTCAATCAGACAACTGGATGGAAATACATCAGCTGATCAGATACGTTGATCAGATGGTGGTGAATATGAACAAGATGAGACAGGATGTGAAAGGCAATATGCTGTGTTATTAAAGTAGATACTATAGCGTCCCTGATGTATGGAGAAAGACCACTTCAATTATATGTAGAGTCCAGGAAATTAGTTTCTAGACATATAGACCGGTTGGATGTTTAGAAACAAAACCAACATGTGTGCAACTGTGGGGCAAAACAGACGGGGTTGGCTTAGATTGTTGACAACATGTAAAACTATATTTTGTCTCCTATGTTTATTGAAAAACATACATACATTTGCACAATTAGCACTTGTTGTCTCTAAAACACAGAGCCTTCAGAAAGTATTCATACCCCTTGACTTATTCCACATTTCACAGCCTGAATTAAAAATACATTAAATTCATTTTTTTTCTTCATCCATCTACACACAATACCCAATAACGACAAAATGAAAACATATATATTTTTTTTTATGCAAATATATTGGAAAATGTAGTACAGAAAATATCTAATTTACATAAGTATTAACACCCCTGAGTCAATGAATTTGGCACCTGTGAACCAGTGATTACAGCTGTGAGTCTTTCTGGGTAAGTCTCTAAGATCTTTGCACACCTGGATTGTACAATATTTGCACATTATCATTTAAAAAATTCTTCAAGCTCTGTCAAGTTGGTTGCTGATCATTGCTAGACAACCATTTTCAAGTCTTGCCATAGATTTTCAAGCCGATTTAAGTCAAAACTGTAACTATTTGGCCTTGTGTTTTAGGTTATTGACCTGCTGAAAGGTGAGTTTGTCTTCCAGCCTCTGTTGGAAAGCAGACTGAACCAGGTTTTCCTCTAGGATTTTGGCTGTGCTTAGCTCTATTCCGTTTAGTTTTGTCAAAACAAACTCCCTAGTCCTTGCCGATGACAAGCATACCCATAACATGATGCAGCCACCACTATGCTTGTAAATATGAAGAGTGTTACTCAGTGATGTCTTGGGTTGGATTTGGCCTAAACATAACGCTTTGTATTCAGGACACATATTTAGCAGTTTTACTTTGATGCCTTATCGCAAACAGGATGCATGTTTTGGAATATGTCCATTCTGTAAAGGATTCCTTCTTTTCACTCTGTCATTCAGGTTAGTATTGTGGAGTAACTACAATGTTGATCCATCCTCAGTTCTATCACAGCCATTAAACTCTGTAACTGTTTAAAGTCACCATTGGCCTCATGGTGAAAACTCTGAGTGGTTTCCTTCCTCTCCGGCAACTGAGTTAGGAAGGACACCTGTAACTTTGTAGTGACTGGGTGTATAGATACACCATCCAGAGTGTAATTAATAACTTCACTATGCTCAAAGGGATATTCAGTGTCTGCTTTTTAATTTTTACACATCTACCAATAGGTGCCCTTCTTTGCGAGGCATTGGAGAACATCCCTGGTCTTTGAGGTTGAATCTGTGTTTGAAATTCACTGCTCGACTGGGGGACCATACAAATAATTGTATATGTGGGGTACAGAGATGAGGTAGTCATTCAAATATCATGTTAAACACTATTATTGCATATGGAGTAAGTCCATACAACTTATTATGTGACTTGTGTGAGGGAATTGTTCATGTTTATGCTTTTCTAATAACACTGTAGTCTGTTTGTGCATTTCTATAAACCAATCATTTCTGTGTTCATGCAAGTGACTGATTAAATAAATCCTCACTATCAGTATCTGTAATTTGGCAGTATGCCCAGAACCTTGTTTAGAGAAAGGGATATCTTAGATTCATGGTCCCAGCTTAGAGAGAAGAAACCTTGTGAGGTGTTGGTCTGTTACATGCATGACCCAGTATTGGTCGTCACATGAATGAAGCAAACATTAATTATGAATGATGAATAAGCTAAATCATGAAAAAATAACTTGTCAGTATATAAGAGATCTAACGGGACTGCCCCGGGAGAGCTCCTGATCGACATGTGTACTTGGTGCATTAAGTTTGTTGGAACCTCTCCAGCACGTTGACAATAAACAATGATTCATTTAAGATTGACTTTGAGTTTCCCATATCTAGAATTTACACGACAACTATTAAGCAAATGTTTACTCCTGAACTTATTTAGGCTTGCCATAACAAAGGGGTTGAATACCTATTGACATGACATTTAAGCTTTTCATTATTAATAGTTAATTTCTAAAATAAAAAATCCACTTTGACATTATGTCTTATGTGTGTCACGTTCTGACCTTAGTTATTTTGTTATGTCTTTGTTTTAGTTGGTCAGGGCGTGAGTAGGGTGGGCAGTCTATGTTCTTTTTTCTATGGTTTGGTATTTCTATGTTTGGCCTGGTATGGTTCTCAATCAGAGGCAGCTGTCAATCGTTGTCCCTGATTGAGAACCATACTTAGGCATCCTGTTTTCACCCTTGATTTGTGGGTGATTATTTTCTCTGTCTGTGTGTTCCACATGGAACTGTTTCAGTTTTGTTATTTCTCGTTGTTATTTTGTATTTTTCTGTGTTCTACTAAAAGAATAATGAACACGTACCACGCTGCACATTGGTCCTCCGATCCTTCCTACTACTCCTCGTCAGAGGAGGAAGAAGACCGTTACAGTGTGGGCCAGTGACACAAAATCTCAATTTAACAAATGCTTAATTCAGACTGTAACACAACAAAATGTGAGAAAAGTCATGGGGGTTATGAATCCCTTCTGAATGCACTGTACATCGTTACTAGCGAAGTTTAGCCATATTAGCATAGACGTGACATCAGTCCTTGGATCAAGAACAAGATAATACTAGCTAAAAATGAACCCCCTACATTTCCCCATATGGCAGTTTCATGTTGATAGCTATCTGGTTTTCCAGAATCACAACCTTACACGTTTTCGTGACGTTGTCAGCTAACCCAACTATACTGCATGGGTTTCCACAGGGGTTCAAACTAGCAGAATCAACCTCTCACAATGATGTAATCTGGATGACATGCTGTTTGGGAGAAAGGGGCTCTGGTTGGTCAAAGAGGAGGAAGGCCTTCAAGGCCAGTCAGAGTCCAGACAGTGAGGAGTTACACTGTAGGACCTGATACAGCAGAGAGACATGAAAAGTGCTTTCATAGTAAGAACTAAGGACCACTTGTGACTTAACCTTGTATCATAAACTTATCCTGAATTCATCACTGATCTACATTCACTTGACTTTCCATTGGCTTCCAGAACATAATCTTCCCAGCTCAATAAGTAATTCCTTCATTATTCATGGAGTCCAATCGGCAGTAATACGATGGCCCAAATCAAATCAAACATTTAACAGCCATTCCCACGGTTTCATATCAAACATTTAACAGCCATTCCCATGGTTTCAAATCAAACAATTAACAGCCATTCCCATGGTTTCAAATCAAACAATTAACAGCCATTCCCATGGTTTCAAATCAAACATTTAACAGCCATTCCCATGGTTTCAAATCAACCAATTAACAGCCATTCCCATGGTTTCATATCAAACATTTAACAGCCATTCCCATGGTTTCAAATCAACCAATTAACAGCCATTCCCATGGTTTCATATCAAACATTTAACAGCCATTCCCATGGTTTCAAATCAACCAATTAACAGCCATTCCCATGGTTTCATATCAGACATTTAACAGCCATTCCCATGGTTTCATATCAGATATTTAACAGCCATTCCCATGGTTTCATATCAAACATTTAACAGCCATTCCCATGGTTTCATATCAGACATTTAACAGCCATTCCCATGGTTTGAAATCAGACATTTAACAGCCATTCCCACGGTTTCATATCAGACATTTAACAGCCATTCCCATGGTTTCATATCAAACATTTAACAGCCATTCCCATGGTTTGAAATCAAACATTTAACAGCCATTCCCATGGTTTCATATCAGACATTTAACAGCCATTCCCATGGTTTGAAATCAAACATTTAACAGCCATTCCCATGGTTTCAAATCAGACATTTAACAGCCATTCCCATGGTTTCATATCAGACATTTAACAGCCATTCCCACGGTTTCATATCAGACATTTAACAGCCATTCCCATGGTTTCATATCAGACATTTAACAGCCATTCCCATGGTTTCAAATCAGACATTTAACAGCCATTCCCATGGTTTCATATCAGACATTTAACAGCCATTCCCATGGTTTCATATCAGACATTTAACAGCCATTCCCATGGTTTCATAGCAGACATTTAACAGCCATTCCCATGGTTTCATATCAGACATTTAACAGCCATTCCCATGGTTTCATATCAAACATTTAACAGCCATTCCCATGGTTTGAAATCAAAAATTTAACAGCCATTCCCATGGTTTCATATCAAACATTTAACAGCCATTCCCATGGTTTCAAATCAGACATTTAACAGCCATTCCCATGGTTTCATATCAGACATTTAACAGCCATTCCCATGGTTTCATATCAAACATTTAACAGCCATTCCCATGGTTTCATATCAGACATTTAACAGCCATTCCCATGGTTTGAAATCAGACATTTAACAGCCATTCCCACGGTTTCATATCAGACATTTAACAGCCATTCCCATGGTTTCATATCAAACATTTAACAGCCATTCCCATGGTTTGAAATCAAACATTTAACAGCCATTCCCATGGTTTCATATCAGACATTTAACAGCCATTCCCATGGTTTCAAATCAGACATTTAACAGCCATTCCCATGGTTTGAAATCAAACATTTAACAGCCATTCCCATGGTTTCAAATCAGACATTTAACAGCCATTCCCATGGTTTCATATCAGACATTTAACAGCCATTCCCACGGTTTCATATCAGACATTTAACAGCCATTCCCATGGTTTCATATCAGACATTTAACAGCCATTCCCATGGTTTGAAATCAGACATTTAACAGCCATTCCCATGGTTTCATATCAGACATTTAACAGCCATTCCCATGGTTTCATATCAGACATTTAACAGCCATTCCCATGGTTTCATAGCAGACATTTAACAGCCATTCCCATGGTTTCATATCAGACATTTAACAGCCATTCCCATGGTTTCATATCAAACATTTAACAGCCATTCCCATGGTTTCATATCAGACATTTAACAGCCATTCCCATGGTTTCATATCAGACATTTAACAGCCATTCCCATGGTTTCATAGCAGACATTTAACAGCCATTCCCATGGTTTCATATCAGACATTTAACAGCCATTCCCATGGTTTCATATCAAACATTTAACAGCCATTCCCATGGTTTGAAATCAAAAATTTAACAGCCATTCCCATGGTTTCATATCAAACATTTAACAGCCATTCCCATGGTTTCAAATCAGACATTTAACAGCCATTCCCATGGTTTCATATCAGACATTTAACAGCCATTCCCATGGTTTCATATCAAACATTTAACAGCCATTCCCATGGTTTCATATCAGACATTTAACAGCCATTCCCATGGTTTGAAATCAGACATTTAACAGCCATTCCCACGGTTTCATATCAGACATTTAACAGCCATTCCCATGGTTTCATATCAAACATTTAACAGCCATTCCCATGGTTTGAAATCAAACATTTAACAGCCATTCCCATGGTTTCATATCAGACATTTAACAGCCATTCCCATGGTTTCAAATCAGACATTTAACAGCCATTCCCATGGTTTGAAATCAAACATTTAACAGCCATTCCCATGGTTTCAAATCAGACATTTAACAGCCATTCCCATGGTTTCATATCAGACATTTAACAGCCATTCCCACGGTTTCATATCAGACATTTAACAGCCATTCCCATGGTTTCATATCAGACATTTAACAGCCATTCCCATGGTTTGAAATCAGACATTTAACAGCCATTCCCATGGTTTCATATCAGACATTTAACAGCCATTCCCATGGTTTCATATAAGACATTTAACAGCCATTCCCATGGTTTCATAGCAGACATTTAACAGCCATTCCCATGGTTTCATATCAGACATTTAACAGCCATTCCCATGGTTTCATATCAGACATTTAACAGCCATTCCCATGGTTTCATATCAGACATTTAACAGCCATTCCCATGGTTTGAAATCAAACATTTAACAGCCATTCCCATGGTTTCATATCAAACATTTAACAGCCATTCCCATGGTTTCAAATCAGACATTTAACAGCCATTCCCATGGTTTCATATCAGACATTTAACAGCCATTCCCATGGTTTGAAATCAGACATTTAACAGCCATTCCCACGGTTTCATATCAGACATTTAACAGCCATTCCCATGGTTTCATATCAAACATTTAACAGCCATTCCCATGGTTTCATATCAGACATTTAACAGCCATTCCCATGGTTTCATATCAAACATTTAACAGCCATTCCCATGGTTTCATATCAGACATTTAACAGCCATTCCCATGGTTTCATATCAGTTTCATATCAAACATTTAACAGCCATTCCCATGGTTTCATATCAGACATTTAACAGCCATTCCCATGGTTTCATATCAGACATTTAACAGCCATTCCCATGGTTTGAAATCAGACATTTAACAGCCATTCCAATGGTTTCATATCAGACATTTAACAGCCATTCCCATGGTTTCATATCAGACATTTAACAGCCATTCCCATGGTTTCATAGCAGACATTTAACAGCCATTCCCATGGTTTGAAATCAGACATTTAACAGCCATTCCCACGGTTTCATATCAGACATTTAACAGCCATTCCCATGGTTTCATATCAAACATTTAACAGCCATTCCCATGGTTTGAAATCAAACATTTAACAGCCATTCCCATGGTTTCATATCAGACATTTAACAGCCATTCCCATGGTTTGAAATCAAACATTTAACAGCCATTCCCATGGTTTCAAATCAGACATTTAACAGCCATTCCCATGGTTTCATATCAGACATTTAACAGCCATTCCCACGGTTTCATATCAGACATTTAACAGCCATTCCCATGGTTTCATATCAAACATTTAACAGCCATTCCCATGGTTTCAAATCAACCAATTAACAGCCATTCCCATGGTTTCATATCAGACATTTAACAGCCATTCCCATGGTTTCATATCAGACATTTAACAGCCATTCCCATGGTTTCATATCAAACATTTAACAGCCATTCCCATGGTTTCATATCAGACATTTAACAGCCATTCCCATGGTTTCATATCAAACATTTAACAGCCATTCCCATGGTTTCATATCAGACATTTAACAGCCATTCCCATGGTTTCATATCAGACATTTAACAGCCATTCCCATGGTTTGAAATCAGACATTTAACAGCCATTCCAATGGTTTCATATCAGACATTTAACAGCCATTCCCATGGTTTCATATCAGACATTTAACAGCCATTCCCATGGTTTCATAGCAGACATTTAACAGCCATTCCCATGGTTTGAAATCAGACATTTAACAGCCATTCCCACGGTTTCATATCAGACATTTAACAGCCATTCCCATGGTTTCATATCAAACATTTAACAGCCATTCCCATGGTTTGAAATCAAACATTTAACAGCCATTCCCATGGTTTCATATCAGACATTTAACAGCCATTCCCATGGTTTCAAATCAGACATTTAACAGCCATTCCCATGGTTTGAAATCAGACATTTAACAGCCATTCCCATGGTTTCAAATCAGACATTTAACAGCCATTCCCATGGTTTCATATCAGACATTTAACAGCCATTCCCACGGTTTCATATCAGACATTTAACAGCCATTCCCATG
>NC_092155.1:73853667-73871167 GCF_045791955.1 Oncorhynchus clarkii lewisi
CCCCTAACCAACTATGCCGTTAAAAAATAAACACGGATAAGAATAAGAAATAAGGTAAAAGTAATCGAAGTAAAAAGTAACCAGTATATCAACATCAGCATTTATAGTTAAAAAATCGTTTTTTTTAGGGTAAATAGTGTTTGTTTACATTGACATCGTTTCCAAACATTAGAGTAAAACAAGCTTATATTTTGGGTTCTGATGGGGGACGACAGTTGAACTGAGCTCATGAGGCATTTATAAATAATATTTTTTGAGAATAAATAGGTACAGTAGGGGGGAAAAGTATTTGATCCCCTCTCAATCAGAAAGATTTCTGGCTCCCAGGTGTCTTTTATACAGGTAACGAGCTGAGATTAGGAGCACACTCTTAAAGGGAGTGCTCCTAATCTCAGCTTGTTACCTGTATAAAAGACACCTGTCCACAGAAGCAATCAATCAATCAGATTCCAAACTCTCCACCATGGCCAAGACCAAAGAGCTCTCCAAGGATGACAGGGACAAGATTGTAGACCTACACAAGGCTGGAATGGGCTACAAGACCATCGCCAAGCAGCTTGGTGAGAAGGTGACAACAGTTGGTGCAATTATTCGCAAATGGAAGAAACACAAAATAACTGTCAATCTCCCTCGGCCTGGGGCTCCATGCAAGATCTCACCTCGTGGAATTGCAATGATCATGAGAACGGTGAGGAATCAGCCCAGAACTACACGGGAGGATCTTTTCAATGATCTTAAGGCAGCTGGGACCATAGTCACCAAGAAAGCAATTGGTAACACACTACGCCGTGAAGGACTAAAATCCTGCAGCGCCCACAAGGTCCCCCTGCTCAAGAAAGCACATATAAATGCCTGTCTGAAGTTTGCCAATGAACGTCTGAATGATTCAGAGGACAACTGGGTGAAAGTGTTGTGGTCAGATGAGACCAAAATGGAGCTCTTTGGCATCAACTCAACTCGCCGTGTTTGGAGGAGGAGGAATGCTGCCTACGACCCCAAGAACACCATCCCCACGTCAAACATGGAGGTGGAAACATTATGCTTTGGGGGTGTTTTTCTGCTAAGGAGACAGGACAACTTCACCGCATCAAAGGGACGATGGACGGGGCCATGTACCGTCAAATATTGGGTGAGAACCTCCTTCCCTCAGCTAGGGCATTGAAAATGGGTCGTGGATGGGTATTCCAGCATGACAATGACCCAAAACACACAGCCAAGGCAACACAGAATTGGCTCAAGAAGAAGCACATGAAGGTCCTGGAGTGGCGTAGCCAGTCTCCAGACCTTAATCCCATAGGAAATCTGAAGGCTCCAGTTGCCAAACATCAGCCTCGAAACCTTAATGACTTGGAGAAGATCTGCAAAGAGGAGTGGGACAAAATCCCTCCTGAGATGTGTGCAAACCTGGTGGCCAACTACAAGAAACGTCTGACCTCTGTGATTGCCAACAAGGGTTTTGAAACTAACTACTAAGTCATGTTTTGCAGAGGGGTCAAATACTTATTTCCCTCATTAAAATGCAAATCAATTTATAACATTTTTGACATGCATTTTTCTGAATTTTTTTGTTGATATTCTGTCTCTCACTGTTGAAATTAGTGAGCGAAAGTACAAAATCAGCAGAGGATCAAATACTTTTTTCCCTCACTGTACATATTTAGAAGTCCAAAAATGTATGTAGCAACTACAGATTGCCCCTGTAAGAGAGGAACACAAAATGTGGAAAAAGTCAAGGGGTCTGAATACACTGTATAATAAGCCCATTTCGATGTGACAGAGGAGGACAAGTATGACAGAACTGTGTGTTTGTGTCTGCGTATATTCCTGTGGTGTGTGTGTGTGTGTGTGTGTGTGTGTGTGTGTGTGTGTGTGTGTGTGTGTGTGTGTGTGTGTGTGTGTGTGTGTGTGTGTGTGTGTGTGTGTGTGTGTGTGTGTGTGTGTGTGCGTGCGTGCTTGTGTACGTGCGTGCCGTGCGTGCGTGTTTTTGTGTGTATTGAAAAGTCATGCTGAATGTTTTTGAATCAATGTTAGCTGGATACAGACTTCTGGGTGTCTGCTTGCTGTGGTTGTTGTCTGATGAAATTTCACTTCAGTTGATGAATACCCTCCATTTCTTTCTGTTTATGTGTGTGATTGATGAGCTGAGGTTGGTGGTGACGATAGTAGTAATGATGGGTGTTGTGCTTTAAGGTTCACACTGATGGAACAGCAGAGTCAAATGGTATGAATAACATCTTTCTCTCTGTCTCTCCCTCTATTTCTCTCTCTCTCTCTGTCTGTCTGTCTGTCTCTCTCTCTCTGTCTCTCTCTCTCTCTCTCTCTGTCTGTCTCTCTCTCTCTGTCTCTCTCTCTCTCTCTCTCTGTCTGTCTCTCTGTCTCTCTCTCTGTCTCTCTCTCTGTCTCTCTCTCGCTCTCTCTCTCTATATACATATACAGTATATATATATATATATACAGTTGAAATCGGAAGTTTACATACACCTTAGCCAAATGCATTAAAAGTCAGTTTATCACAATTCCTGACACTTAATCGTAGTAAAAATTCCCTGTCTTAGGCCAGTTAGGATCACCCCTTAATTTTAAGAATGTGAAATCACAGAATAATAGTGTAGAGAATGATTTATTTCAGCTTTTATTTCTTTCATCACATTCCCAGGGAGTCAGAAGTTAGTATTTGGTAGCATTGCTTTTAAATTGTTTAACTTGGGTCAAACGTTTCGGGTAGCCTTCCACAAGCTTCCCACAATAAGTTGGGTGAATTTTGGCCCATTCCTCCTGACAGAGCTGGTGTAACTGAGTCAGGTTTGTCGTCCTCCTTGCTCGCACACGCTTTTTCAGTTCTGCCCACACATTTTCTATAGAATTGAGGTCAGGGCTTTGTGATGGCCACTCCAATACCTTGACTTTGTTGTCCTTAAGCCTTTTTTCCACAACTTTGGAAGTGTGCTTGGGGTCATTGTCCATTTGGAGGACCCATTTGTGACCAAGCTTGAAATGTTGCTTCAATATATCTATATCATTTTCCTGCCTCATGATGCCATTTATTTTGTGAAGTGCACCAGTCCCTCCTGTTTAAAGTTCCCCCAAAACATGATGCTACCACCCCGGTGCTTCACAGTTGGGATGGTGTTCTTTGACTTGCAAGCCTCCCCCTTTTTCCTCCAAACATAACGATGGTCATTATGGCCAAACAGTTCTATTTTTGTTTCATCAGACCAGAGGACATTTCTTCAAAAAGTACGATCTTTGTCCCCATGTGCAGTTGCAAACTGTAGTCTGGCTTTTTTATGGCGTTTTTTGAGCAGTGGCTTCTTCCTTGCTGAGCGGCCTTTCAGGTTATGTCGATATAGGACTTGTTTTACTGTGGATATAGATACTTTTGTAACTGTTTCCTCCAGCATCTTCACAAGGTCCTTTACTGTTGTTCTGGGATTGATTTTCACTATTCGCACCAAAGTACGTTCATCTCTAGGAGACAGAACGCTTCTCCTTCCTGAGTGGTATGACGGCTGTGTGGTCCCATGGTGTTTATACTTGAGTACTATTGTTTGTACAGATGAACGTGGTACCTTCAGGAGATTGCTCCCAAGGATGAACCAGACTTGTGGAGGTCTACAGTCTTTTTTCTGAGGTCTTGGCTGATTTCTTTTCATCTCCATGATTTCAAGCAAAGAGGCACTGAGTTTGAAGGTAGGCCTTGAAAAACATCCACAGGTACACCTCCAATTGACTCAAATGATGTCAATTAGCCTATCAGAAGCTTCTAAAGCCATGACATTATTTTCTGGAATTGTCCAAGCTGTTTAAAAGCACAGTCATCTTAGTGTATGTAATGAGATTTAATGACTTCAACCTAAGTGTATGTAAACTTCCGACTTCAACTGTATATATGTCATTGTCTCTGAACCAGACATTTATTTATACATTTTTTTCACCTTTATTTAACCAGGTAGGCCAGTTGAGAACACCTTTATTTAACCAGGTAGGCTAGTTGAGAACACCTTTATTTAACCAGGTAGGCCAGTTGAGAACACCTTTATTTAACCAGGTAGGCCAGTTGAGAACACCTTTATTTAACCAGGTAGGCCAGTTGAGAACACCTTTATTTAACCAGGTAGGCTAGTTGAGAACACCTTTATTTAACCAGGTAGGCCAGTTGAGAACAAGTTCTCATTTACAACTGTGAGCTGGCCAAGATAAAGCATAGCAGTGCAACACAAACAACAACACAGAGTTACACATGGAATAAACAAGTGTACAGTCAATAACACAATAGAAAAAAATGAAAAAAAGGAAGTCTATGTACAGTGTGTGCAAATAGCGTGAGGAGGTAAGACAATAAATAGACCATATTAACAATGTAATTACAATTTAGCAAATTAACACTGGAGTGATAGATGTGATCATGATGATGTGCAAGTAGAAATACTGGTGTGTAAAAGAGCAGAAAAGTAAATAAAAACAATATGGGGATGAGATAGGTAGATTGGATGGGCTATTTACAGATGGGCTATGTACAGCTGCAGTGATCGGTTAGCTGCTCAGATATGTGATGTTTAAAGTTAGTGAGGGAAATATAAGTCTCCAACTTCAGCAATTTTTACAATTCGTTCCAGTCACTGGCAGCAGAGAAATGGAAGGAAAGGTGACCAAAGGAGGTGTTGGCTTTGGGGATGACCAGTGAGATATACTTGTGGAGGTCTTTTGATTTTCCCATGATTCAAGCAAAGAGGCAGGTCAGTTTGAAGGTAGGCCTTGAAATACATCCACAGGCACACCTCCAATTGACTCAAATTATGTCAATTGGCCTATCAGAAGCTTCTACAGCCATTACATAATTTTCAGGAATTTCCCAAGCTGTTTAAAGGCACAGTCAACTTAGTGTATGTAAACTTCTGACCCACTGGACTTGTGATACTGTGAATTGTAAGTGAAATAATCTGTCTGTAAGCAATTGTTGGAAAAATGACTTGTGTCTTGCACAAAGTAGATGTCCTAAACGACTAGCCAAAACTATAGTTTGTTAACAAGAAATTTGTGGAGTGGTTGAAAAACGAGTTTTAATGACTCCAACCTAAGTGTATGTAAACTTCCGACTTCAACTGTATCTATCTCTCTCTCTCTCTCACTCTATTTCCATCCCTATCTCTCCCCAAACACCACAGAGTGCATAGAGAAGTCACGGGAGGGGCAGAGCAAAGAGTGATGTCCATTATCAGCTCTCCTGACTACAGATCACACACACCGCTGAGAGCTCTCCTGTCTACAGATCACACACACCACTGAGCGCTCTCCTGTCTAGAGATCACACACACCGCTGAGAGCTCTTCTGTCTACAGCTCACACACACCACTGAGCGCTCCCCTGTCTACAGATCACACACCCGCTGTGAGCGCTCCTGTCTACAGATCACACACACACTGCTGAGAGCTCTCCTGTCTACAGATCACACACACACCGCTGAGAGCTCTTCTGTCTACAGATCACACACACCGCTGAGAGCTCTCCTGTCTACAGATCACACACATACCACTGAGTGCTCTCCTGTCTACAGATCACACACACCGCTGAGATCTCTCCTGTCTACAGATCACATACACCACTGAGCGCTCTCCTGTCTACAGATCACACACACAGCTGAGAGCTCTTCTGTCTACAGCTCACACACACCACTGAGCGCTCCCCTGTCTACAGATCACACACCCGCTGTGAGCGCTCCTGTCTACAGATCACACACACACTGCTGAGAGCTCTCCTGTCTACAGATCACACACACACCGCTGAGAGCTCTTCTGTCTACAGATCACACACACCGCTGAGTGCTCTCCTGTCTACAGATCACACACACACCGCTGAGAGCTCTTCTGTCTACAGATCACACACACACCCGCTGAGAGCTCTCCTGTCTACAGATCACACACACCACTGAGAGCTCTCCTGTCTACAGATCACACACATACCACTGAGTGCTCTCCTGTCTACATATCACACACACCGCTGAGAGCTCTCCTGTCTACAGATCACACACACCCCTGAGTACTCTCCTGTCTACAGATCACACACACCCCTGAGTACTCTCCTGTCTACAGATCACACACATATCACTGAGTGCTCTCCTGTCTACAGATCACTCACACCGCTGAGAGCTCTCCTGTCTACAGACCACACACACCGCTGAGAGCTCTCCTGTCTACAGACCACACACACCGCTGAGAGCTCTCCTGTCTACAGATCACACACACACCGCTGAGAGCTCTTCTGTCTACAGATCACACACACCGCTGAGAGCTCTCCTGTCTACAGATCACACACATACCACTGAGTGCTCTCCTGTCTACAGATCACACACACCGCTGAGAGCTCTCCTGTCTACAGATCACATACACCACTGAGCGCTCTCCTGTCTACAGATCACACACACCGCTGAGAGCTCTTCTGTCTACAGCTCACACACACCACTGAGCGCTCCCCTGTCTACAGATCACACACCCGCTGTGAGCGCTCCTGTCTACAGATCACACACACACTGCTGAGAGCTCTCCTGTCTACAGATCACACACACCCCTGAGTACTCTCCTGTCTACAGATCACACACACCCCTGAGTACTCTCCTGTCTACAGATCACACACATATCACTGAGTGCTCTCCTGTCTACAGATCACTCACACCGCTGAGAGCTCTCCTGTCTACAGACCACACACACCGCTGAGAGCTCTCCTGTCTACAGACCACACACACCGCTGAGAGCTCTCCTGTCTACAGATCACACACACCGCTGAGTGCTCTCCTGTCTACAGATCACACACACCGCTGAGAGCTCTCCTGTCTACAGATCACACACATACCACTGAGAGCTCTCCTGTCTACAGATCACACACACACCGCTGAGAGCTCTCCTATTGAACAACAGATACAATTAGAATGGCAGTTATTTAGGTGTTTTGACTGGTGAATATCTCTCCTTCTGCTCTTCACGGATCGCTATGTCTCACAGTATTGGGGTCATTTATTTATACAGTCTTCCCTTGTCTCTCCTCAGCCTATCCTCAGAAGACGCAGTTCTTGGAAAACAGGACTGGACGGACATACAATATAGAAATAAAAAGTATTAAAAAACAGTGATTATATTTTTCGCTTATTGACTGAAATGTGCATTGGTCTGCAGAAATGAAGGCTACATCACTACGATATTAATGTACTGCACCTGAACCATTCTTGTGCGATATTTAGACATTTCAAGACATCTGTTCATTGCATGTAGGCTACTGCTGCCCGCTCTTCAGTGATGACAAGGATCAGATGGAAAAATCACTAATGGCTGTTGGCTCTCCAAATGGGGGATGATGCTTGATGCTTGATGACTGTGTTGATGAGGGGAGAGGAAAGGCGAGGAAAAACAACGCCCTGAAAGCCATGTCACCATGGTAACCATTGACGGCTGTGTGTGTCTGTTGTTTTTTCATTCCTCTCTTCCGTTCGGTTGTAGGAGATGAATAATTGGTGGAATAGGGGTCCCATGTCCAGGAGTCCACCTTACCATGCTGCTTGGTCCGTTGGTGGTGGGTTATTCTGTAACGCTTGTCTTCGTCCTCCTCAGACGAGGAGTAAGAAATGTCAGACTAATGCGCAGCGTGGTAGGTGTCCATATTGTATTTAATACGAATACTGAACACTTGAACAAAAACAATAAAACGACAAAAACTAACAGTCCTGAACGGTGAAGCAAAACACAGAACAGAAAATAATCACACACAACTCAAAGGTGAAACCAGGCTACCTAAGTATGGTTCTCAATCAGGGACAACGATTGACAGCTGCCTCTGAATGGGAACCATACCAGGCCAAACACAGAAATTATACCACTTATACCACCAAATTATACCACTTTGTTTACATACCCTACATTACTCATCTCATATGTATATACTGTACTCGATACCATCTACTGCATCTTGCCTATGCCGTTCTGTACTATCACTCATTCATATATCTTTATGTACATATTCTTATCCCTTTACACTTGTGTGTATAAGGTAGTAGTTTTGGAATTGTTAGGTTAGATTACTCGTTGGTTATTACCGCGTTGTCGGAACTAGAAGCACAAGCATTTCGCTACACTCGCATTAACATCTGCTAACCATGTGTATGTGACAAATACATTTGATTTGATTTGATTTATAGAAAAAAAGAACATAGACTGCCCACCCCAACTCACGCCCTGAACATACTAAATAAAGACAAAACAAAGGAACTAAGGTCAGAACGTGACATGAATCAATTATAGAACCCATTGCCCTTTATAGCTGTGAGGTCTGGGGTCCTCTCACCGACCAAGAATTCACAAAATGAGACAGAGCAGAATTAGGCCGATACCCCGATACCCAAAATCCAGAAAAGAGCTGTTAAATTTTACAACCACCTAAAAGGAAGTGAGTCCCAAACCTTCCATAACAAAGCCATCGCCTACAATGAAATGAACCTGGGGCTGTGTTCACAAACACAAACAGACCCCACAGAGCTCCAGGACAGCAGCACAATTAGACACAACTAAATCACGAGAAAACTAAAAGATAATTACTTGACACATTGTTTACATTGAATTTACAAAAAAACAGAGCAAACTAGAATGCTATTTGGCCCTAAACAGAATACCTGATCACAGTGACTGACCCAAACTTAAGGAAATCTTTGACTATGCACGGATTCTTTTGTGAGTGTAATTGTTTTTTTTCTTCACCTTTGTTAATTATCTTTATAACTTTGGCAATATAAACATATGTTTCCCATGCCAATAAAGACCTTTACATTTAAACTGAATTGCGAGAGAGACGGGGGTGGAAGAGAGAGAGAGAGAGAGAGAGAGAGAGAGAGAGAGAGAGAGAGAGATGTTGTGTTCTGCTCAACATTCGACCTGAAGAGCCTGTCAGCAGTCTGGTGAAGTCTGTGCCTCCCCAGTCCAGTACGTTCTGTGCCAGCTCCCCACACTCACCCTGAAGTGTGTGTCACCAGTCCAGTGCCACCTGTGCCGGCTCCACGCACCAGGCCTCCAGTGCGCCTCCCCAGTCCGGTACGTCCTGTGCCAGATCCCCGCACTCGCCCTGAAGTGCGTGTCACCAATCCGGTGCCATCTGTCCCGGCTCCACGCACCAGGCCTCCAGTGCGCCTCGCCAGTCCCACTCCAAGGCAGGAGCCTTCCTCTGCACCGGTGCCCAGTCCAGGCACGGAGTCCAGTCCCGCTCCAAGGCCGGAGCCTTCCTCTGCGCCGGTGCCCAGTCCAGGCACGGAGTCCAGTCCCGCTCCATGCCCGGAGCTTTCCTCTGCACCGGTGCCCAGTCCAGGCACGGAGTCCAGTCCCACTCCTAGGCAGGAGCCTTCCTCTGCACCGGTGCCCAGTCCAGGCACGGAGTCCAGTCCCACTCCTAGGCAGGAGCCTTCCTCTGCACCGGTGCCCAGTCCAGGCACGGCGTCCAGTCACGCTCCAAGGCAGGAATCTTCCTCTGCGCCGGTGCCCAGTCCAGTCACGGTGTTCAGACCCGCTCCATGGCCGGAGCCTTCCTCGGCGTCAGTGCCCAGCCGGGCGCGGCGTCCAACCCAGCTCCATGGCCAGATCCATGGTCGGGGCGGGGGCTACGACCTGGACCGGAGCCGCCGCCGACACTAGTCACCCCCCCTACCCTCCCCATTTGGTTTCAGGTTTTACGGCCGGAGTCCGCACCTTTGGGGGGGGTGGAGGTACTGTCACGCCCTGACCATAGAGAGCCCTCGGTTCTCTATGGTGTTTAGGTCAGAGCGTGACTAGGGGGGTGTTCTAGTCATTGATTTATGTGGCTGAGAGAGTATGGTTCCCTATTAGAGGCAGCTGGTAATCGTTGCCTCTAATTGGGGATCATATTTTGGAAGCCCTTTCTCCCACCTGCTTTGTGGGATATTGTTTTGAGTGAGTGCGTGTAGCACTACGTTTGTTGACGGTCGGTGGTTGTTTCTTGGTTTACGTTTCACTATAGTAAAGATGTGGAACTCCAATCACGCTGCGCCTTGGTCCGTCTCTCCTCACGACCGTGACACATTTGTGGACAAAATTCTAACTTTACATAACTTTTAAGATAATATTTCACGACTTCGCTCAAGTTAAACTTCTTAAACTTCTTCAACTACGACCCCAATTCCTTTTTTAACACGGACAAACTTCTGAACTTCTTCCACGAGATGCACCATCATATTTCTCTCCCCACATGATAGCCTACACCTTTTCTAATTCCTTATGAGTGAAAGTGTACTCGCCTGTGTGTAGTTATCTGTGATCAAACTTCAAACACAGTCCAAAGTAATATGTTTGATATTGTCTATCAAAGTAATCAGACTAGATATTTGAATATATTTCACTTTGACTATATTTCACCTCTTCACTTAATAAGTAAAACCTTTGAATTTTTTTCCACTACCATAAAAATAGTTGTTACATGAAAGTTAAACAATTGGGGATGGTTGTCACTATCCAATTGCCTGAGGACTTACGCTCAATTTAATTCCACTGCTCTATAAATTGCTAGATACACTCAGTCTAAATCTGCCACAGTAGAAGTAATTTATGTGACTTAAAATGATGGGCGTTGTGCAAAACAAATTCATCAGCGATTGGATTGTCTCTAACGAATCTAACCAATCAGAGAGTATCATTATCACGTAAGCCGGCTCTGACCCAACCCATCGGTTTCTACACCATCATGAGGTGGAGTCAATTGCACAGCCGTACATCGGGGTTAAACTAGTATCCGTTTTACTTTCAAATACTTAAGCTGCGTTTGATTGAGCTTACATGAAGCAATGAAACCAATGGAATAGTCCCGAAAGTGCAAACCACCGCTAAATCTAGTACTTTGTGCAGGCTGATTTTAAAAAAGTGTTTGAACTCGACAGGTCTGCCCGCTACATCATAGACTGGATTCAGGTGAACAGCATCATCAGCTGGAGATGATTTATCTTGTTTGTTTACGTGCAGCCAGTCTGAAAATGAGGCATTCAACAGCAAGAATCACACAGGTGGATAATTAGAACAAAAATCATGGGTGAAATGAACTCTGGGATGTTTCTACACACTGTGATGATAACAGGTGGTACTTCACGACGGAACATGTGATATATCGTGTGTGTACACAAACATATAAACATAGAGAGTCAATTATTGTTCGTACACATGCTGCCATTAAGGACCAATGTCCTTAATTAAGAACACTTTGACCAGATCTCCTACAAGGGATGGGTTCTACGCTTAGACGTGAGGAATAACATGGTAAACTGCAAGAAGAAGAGGACTTACCCAATCAAAAGGTAGCAGCGAAGAGGCTAAATCATTAAGGCTTGATTTAAAACCAACCACACAAATTCCCATCTACGAGCAGTAGCCTACATTCATGTTTTCAGAGGCCTTTGTTATGACAATACAATACATTTGAATATGAATGAGAGTGATTCCATAGAGCAGTAATGGTTCTTTCATTTTCTATCTTCAGGCCTTTTCATGTGAATGGAAGATGGAGGAATATCACATACAGCCGATCTCTAGATGGAGGACGTGTTGGATATATATCACATACAGCCGATCTCTAGATGGAGGACGTGTTGGATATATATCACATACAGCCGATCTCTAGATGGAGGATGTGTTGGATATATATCACATACAGCCGATCTCTAGATGGAGGATGTGTTGGATATAAATCACATACAGCTGATATCTAGATGGAGGATGTGTTGGATATATATCCCATACAGCTGATATCTAGATGGAGGACGTGTTGGATATATATTCCATACAGCTGATATCTAGATGGAGGACGTGTTGGATATATATCCCATACAGCTGATATCTAGATGGAGGATGTGTTGGATATAAATCACATACAGCCGATCTCTAGATGGAGGACGTGTTGGATATATATCACATACAGCCGATCTCTAGATGGAGGACGTGTTGGATATATATCCCATACAGCTGATATCTAGATGGAGGACGTGTTGGATATATATCCCATACAGCTGATATCTAGATGGAGGACGTGTTGGATATATATCCCATACAGCTGATATCTAGATGGAGGATGTGTTGGATATATATCCCATACAGCTGATATCTAGATGGAGGATGTGTTGGATATATATCCCATACAGCTGATATCTAGATGGAGGATGTGTTGGATATAAATCACATACAGCCGATCTCTAGATGGAGGATGTGTTGGATATATATCCCATACAGCTGATCTCTAGATGGAGGATGTGTTGGATATATATCACATACAGCTGATCTCTAGATGGAGGACGTGTTGGATATATATCCCATACAGCTGATATCTAGATGGAGGACGTGTTGGATATATATCCCATACAGCTGATATCTAGATGGAGGATGTGTTGGATATATATCCCATACAGCTGATATCTAGATGGAGGATGTGTTGGATATATATCCCATACAGCTGATATCTAGATGGAGGATGTGTTGGATATAAATCACATACAGCTGATATCTAGATGGAGGATGTGTTGGATATATATCCCATACAGCTGATATCTAGATGGAGGACGTGTTGGATATATATCCCATACAGCTGATATCTAGATGGAGGATGTGTTGGATATATATCACATACAGCTGATCTCTAGATGGAGGACGTGTTGGATATATATCCCATACAGCTGATATCTAGATGGAGGACGTGTTGGATATATATCCCATACAGCTGATATCTAGATGGAGGATGTGTTGGATATATATCCCATACAGCTGATATCTAGATGGAGGACGTGTTGGATATAAATCACATACAGCCGATCTCTAGATGGAGGACGTGTTGGATATAAATCACATACAGCTGATATCTAGATGGAGGATGTGTTGGATATATATCCCATACAGCTGATATCTAGATGGAGGACGTGTTGGATATATATCACATACAGCTGATATCTAGATGGAGGACGTGTTGGATATATATCCCATACAGCTGATATCTAGATGGAGGATGTGTTGGATATATATCCCATACAGCTGATATCTAGATGGAGGACGTGTTGGAAATATATCCCATACAGCTGATATCTAGATGGAGGATGTGTTGGATATATATCACATACAGCTGATATCTAGATGGAGGACGTGTTGGATATATATCCCATACAGCTGATATCTAGATGGAGGATGTGTTGGATATATATCACATACAGCTGATATCTAGATGGAGGACGTGTTGGATATAAATCCCATACAGCTGATCTCTAGATGGAGGACGTGTTGGATATAAATCCCATACAGCTGATATCTAGATGGAGGATGTGTTGGATATATATCACATACAGCTGATATCTAGATGGAGGACGTGTTGGATACATATCACATACAGCTGATATCTAGATGGAGGATGTGTTGGATATAAATCACATACAGCTGATATCTAGATGGAGGACGTGTTGGATATATATCCCATACAGCTGATATCTAGATGGAGGATGTGTTGGATATATATCCCATACAGCTGATCTCTAGATGGAGGACGTGTTGGATATATATCCCATACAGCTGATATCTAGATGGAGGATGTGTTGGATATAAATCCCATACAGCTGATATCTAGATGGAGGATGTGTTGGATATATATCACATACAGCTGATATCTAGATGGAGGATGTGTTGGATATATATCCCATACAGCTGATATCTAGATGGAGGATGTGTTGGATATATATCCCATACAGCTGATCTCTAGATGGAGGATGTGTTGGATATATATCACATACAGCTGATATCTAGATGGAGGATGTGTTGGATATATATCCCATACAGCTGATATCTAGATGGAGGACGTGTTGGATATATATCCCATACAGCTGATATCTAGATGGAGGATGTGTTGGATATATATCCCATACAGCTGATATCTAGATGGAGGATGTGTTGGATATATATCACATACAGCTGATATCTAGATGGAGGATGTGTTGGATATAAATCACATACAGCTGATATCTAGATGGAGGACGTGTTGGATATATATCCCATACAGCTGATATCTAGATGGAGGATGTGTTGGATATATATCACATACAGCTGATATCTAGATGGAGGATGTGTTGGATATAAATCACATACAGCTGATATCTAGATGGAGGACGTGTTGGATATATATCCCATACAGCTGATATCTAGATGGAGGATGTGTTGGATATATATCCCATACAGCTGATATCTAGATGGAGGATGTGTTGGATATATATCACATACAGCTGATATCTAGATGGAGGACGTGTTGGATATATATCCCATACAGCTGATATCTAGATGGAGGACGTGTTGGATATATATCCCATACAGCTGATCTCTAGATGGAGGATGTGTTGGATATATATCACATACAGCTGATATCTAGATGGAGGACGTGTTGGATATATATCCCATACAGCTGATATCTAGATGGAGGATGTGTTGGATATATATCCCATACAGCTGATATCTAGATGGAGGATGTGTTGGATATATATCCCATACAGCTGATATCTAGATGGAGGATGTGTTGGATATATATCCCATACAGCTGATCTCTAGATGGAGGATGTGTTGGATATATATCCCATACAGCTGATATCTAGATGGAGGATGTGTTGGATATATATCCCATACAGCTGATATCTAGATGGAGGACGTGTTGGATATATATCCCATACAGCTGATATCTAGATGGAGGATGTGTTGGATATATATCCCATACAGCTGATATCTAGATGGAGGACGTGTTGGATATATATCCCATACAGCTGATATCTAGATGGAGGATGTGTTGGATATATATCCCATACAGCTGATATCTAGATGGAGGATGTGTTGGATATATATCCCATACAGCTGATATCTAGATGGAGGATGTGTTGGATATATATCCCATACAGCTGATCTCTAGATGGAGGATGTGTTGGATATATATCCCATACAGCTGATATCTAGATGGAGGATGTGTTGGATATATATCCCATACAGCTGATATCTAGATGGAGGATGTGTTGGATATATATCCCATACAGCTGATCTCTAGATGGAGGATGTGTTGGATATATATCCCATACAGCTGATATCTAGATGGAGGAGGTGTTGGATATATATCACATACAGCTGATCTCTAGATGGAGGATGTGTTGGATATATATCACATACAGCTGATATCTAGATGGAGGATGTGTTGGATATATATCCCATACAGCTGATCTCTAGATGGAGGACGTGTTGGATATAAATCACATACAGCTGATATCTAGATGGAGGATGTGTTGGATATATATCACATACAGCTGATATCTAGATGGAGGACGTGTTGGATATATATCCCATACAGCTGATATCTAGATGGAGGACGTGTTGGATATATATCACATACAGCTGATATCTAGATGGAGGACGTGTTGGATATATATCCCATACAGCTGATATCTAGATGGAGGACGTGTTGGATATATATCCCATACAGCTGATATCTAGATGGAGGATGTGTTGGAAGGGTAATGGATACATCTTGGTGCATCCAAAATACCCCTATATTCCTTTTGTAGTGCACTACTTTTGACCAGAGCCCTATTGGCCATGCACTACTTTTGACCAGAGCCCTATTGGCCATGCACTACTTTTGACCAGAGCCCTATTGGCCATGCACTACTTTTGACCAGAGCCCTATTGGCCATGCACTACTTTTGACCAGAGCCCTATTGGCCATGCACTACTTTTGACCAGAGCCCTATTGGCCATGCACTACTTTTGACCAGAGCCCTATTGGCCATGCACTACTTTTGACCAGAGCCCTATTGGCCATGCACTACAGTATGGACGGGTAATGCATGGAACTGATCTCTGACGCCCGAATCTCCACAGTGTCATATTTATCTAATAATATCTTGTGTCTGAATAATAGGCGGATAGCTGGCTGTTGATAGGAGCAGCCCTGTCCAATAAGAAAATACACAGATACAGTGTTAATACATACAGTCTGCTGATGGGAAGAAAGAGAGAGAGAGACAGAGAGAGAGCAAGAGAGAGAGAGAGAGAGAGAGAGAGAGAGAGAGAGAGCGAGAGACAGAGAGCGAGAGAGAGAGAGAGCATAAAGACAGAGAGAGAGAGAGAGACAGAGAGAGAGAGACAGAGCGAGAGAGAGAGAGAGAGAGAGAGAGAGCATAAAGACAGAGAGAGAGAGAGAGAGAGAGTGATAGAGAAAGACAGAGAGAGACATAGAGACAGAGAGATGGCAGAAGAAAGGATAGGAGATTGATTTTCAGAACAAGAAGGACATTGTGTTATCGTGAGAGCTCAGCTCTAGATCTTGAGTCACTGGTGCGTTCAAATGGCACCCTATTCCCTATAGTGCCTTTGGGCCCTGGTCAAAAGTTGTGCACTAAATAGGGAATAGGGTGCAATGTTTTGACACAACCACTGTAATTGATGTGTGAGGGTCTGGGAAAGAACGTTGTCATTCAATGGGTGCGTGTTCCATTCAATAAGTGTTTCATTCCAGTGAGGTGTTCCATTCAGTATGTGTTCCATTCCAGTGAGGTGTTCCATTCAGTATGCGTTCCATTCCAGTGAGGTGTTCCATTCAATATGTGTTTCATTCCAGTGAGGTGTTCCATTCAATATGCGTTCCGTTCCAGTGAGGTATTCCATTCAATAAGTGTTCCATTCCAGTGAGGTGTTCCATTCAATATGTGTTTAATTCCAGTGAGGTGTTCCATTCAATATGTGTTTCATTCCAGTGAGGTGTTCCATTCAATATGCGTTCCATTCCAGTGAGGTGTTCAATTCAATAAGTGTTTCATTCCAGTGAGGTGTTCCATTCAATATGCGTTCCATTCCAGTGAGGTGTTCAATTCAATAAGTGTTTCATTCCAGTGAGGTGTTCCATTCAATATGTGTTCCATTCCAGTGAGGTGTTCCATTCAATAAGTGTTCCATTCAATATGTGTTTCATTCCAGTGAGGTGTTCCATTCAATAAGTGTTCCATTCAATAAGTGTTTCATTCCAGTGAGGTGTTCCATTCAATATGTGTTTCATTCCAGTGAGGTGTTCCATTCAATAAGTGTTCCATTCCAGTGAGGTGTTCCATTCAATAAGTGTTTCATTCCAGTGAGGTGTTCAATTCAATAAGTGTTCCATTCCAGTGAGGTGTTCCATTCAATAAGTGTTTCATTCCAGTGAGGTGTTCCATTCAATAAGTGTTCCATTCCAGTGAGGTGTTCCATTCAATATGTGTTCCATTCCAGTGAGGTGTTCCATTCAATAAGTGTTTCATTCCAGTGAGGTGTTCCATTCAATAAGTGTTCCATTCCAGTGAGGTGTTCCATTCAATATGTGTTCCATTCCAGTGCTGTGTTCCATTCAATAAGTGTTCCATTCCAGTGCTGTGTTCCATTGACTGCCAGAAAATATTACAGTGCCAGACTTCTGTTAGTATATAACATGTGGAGCA
>NC_092155.1:73873667-73926167 GCF_045791955.1 Oncorhynchus clarkii lewisi
GACAGAGCGAGAGAGCGAGAGAGAGAGAGCGAGAGAGAGACAGAGCGAGAGAGAGATAGAGAGCGAGAGAGAGACAGAGCGAGAGAGAGCCAGAGCGAGAGAGAGAGAGACAGAGAGAGAGACAGAGCGAGAGAAAGAGAGAGAGACAGAGCGAGAGAGAGACAGAGCGAGAGAAAGAGAGAGAGAAAGAGCGAGAGAGAGAGAGAGAGAGAGAGAGAGAGAGAGAGCGAGAGAGAGAGAGAGAGAGAGAGAGAGAGACAGAGAGAGAGAGCGAGAGAGAGACAGAGCGCGCGCGAGAGAGAGAGAGAGACAGAGCGAGAGAGAGAGACAGAGCGAGAGCGAGAGAGAGACAGAGCGAGAGAGAGAGAGACAGAGCGAGAGAGAGAGAGAGAGAGAGAGAGAGAGACAGAGCGAGAGAGAGACAGAGCGAGAGACAGAGCGAGAGAGAGAGAGAGACAGAGCGAGAGAGAGAGAGAGAGAGCGAGAGCGAGAGAGAGCGAGAGAGAGACACAGAGCGAGAGAGAGAGAGACAGAGCGAGAGAGCGAGAGAGACAGAGACAGAGTGAGAGAGAGAGAGAGAGAGAGAGAGAGAGAGAGAGAGAGAGAGACAGAGAGAGAGAGAGAGAGAGTGAGAGAGAGAGAGAGAGACTCAGTGAGCATAGCCTTGCTATTGAGAAAGGCCGCCGTAGGCAGACATGGCTCTCAGGAGAAGACAGGCTATGTGCTCACTGCCCTCAAAATGAGGTGGAAACTGAGCTGCACTTCCTAACCTCCTGCCCAATGTATGACCATATTAGAGATACATATTTCCCTCAGATTACACAGATCCACAAAGAATTCGAAAACAAATCCAATTTTGAAAAACTCCCATATCTACTGGGTGAAATTCCACAGTGTGCCATCACAGCAGCAATATGTGACCTGTTGCCACAAAAAAAGGGCAACCAGTGAAGAACAAACACCATTGTAAATACAACCCATATTTATGCTTATTTATTTTATCTTGTGTCCTTTACCATTTGTACATTGTTAAAACACTGTATATATATATAATATGACATTTGTAATGTCTTTATTGTTTTGAAACTTCTGTATGTGTGATGTTTACTGTTCATTTTTATTGTTTATTTCACTTTATATATTCACTTGATATATTATCTACCTCACTTGCTTTGGCAATGTTAACACATTGAATTGAATTGAGAGAGAGAGAGAGAGAGAGAGAGAGAGAGACAGAGAGAGGGAGAGTGACAGAGAGGGGTGTGGGGGCTATGATCCTCCCCCCAAGGGGAGGTAGACGGATGGACAGACGGACAAGAGACAATTTTAATCTTTTATCAGGGAAATGTATTTTATTTGTATCACAGGGAAATGTATTTTATTTGTATTGCTGTATAGAAACACATGCCTACATGATACAATATATCAACTGCATTGCTTTACACACACAACATCTGATATCTTTCGCTGTGTTTCAATGCCAAAATGACCGTTCAACTTTCCAAATGGCACCCCAGAAAGAAACAGAGAGAATTAGACTGAAAACCATAGAATCATTGTCATTGTATGGAGAAGCCAGCTCAGACTCACATTGCTGTGTTTTAGTTCATCCCAGCTAAAACACAACAGTGAAAGGGGGAAAAGGAGTCTGTATAGGTAAAAAGTTATATTATACAAATAAAATCATATTATTTTTTATAAACAAATAGTAATGGACTGTATTAATAGTAACTGTGCAGCTAATCCATTTCTAGAAGAGTTTCACTAAGCCTATACTGTGCTACATACAACTTTGCTTATATATACAGACTTTTGTGTCAGAGGAGTTAAAATAGGTTTGAGATATAAATAAAAACACATTTAAATAAAACTGTTTTATAATAAACATAAGGCAACTACGGTCGAACAAGAGAAATATATTAAGACATCATGTGAAAGAAACCATACTCTATTTGTCTCAGTCCCAAAAATGGTCCCTATCCCTTATGTAGTGCACTATCTCTGACCAGAGCCTACATAGGGAATAGGGCACCACTTGAGATGCAGACATTTCATTTGAGATGCAGACATTTTTTCCCCCCCTTGGCAACATGTATAAACAAGCAAGATCTTCAACAACCAAGATCTCCAACAACCAAACTCTTAAAATAACCAAGATCTTAAAAGAACCAAGATAATCCGTTTTAGGAACAAATCTAAACCTCATCAAGTTACTCCATAACACATTAAGCCCCATCACTTTGTCATTAGGCACGACTAGAATGTACGGAGGATGCCGCAGTATGTGTTGATATGCTTCTTAACATTGCATTTACTAACGATGTTGATGATACATTTACTAATGATGATGTTGAGATAATCTATTTTTAACTAATATGGCCGCCCAAAGTTTGGTCCCCTTTCAACCAGCGAATGTATTGATGGAACACAGCTAATGGAAATACAATATAATTTATATATCATTTATACAAGGATTTCCAAGACACTTTGTTTGTGAAAAGTAGTGTGAGCTTCTTCAGTCTCCTGCTACCCTCTTGACTACTATCTGACTGCATCTGGTCTCTCAAGGCATTTTGACATTTTTGTTTTTTTCTTGTGTATAAGGATTTAAAGACACTTTGTTTGTGAACAGTAGCGTGAACTTTAATAGTCACATGCTGCTATTGCTACTACTGTCTGCATGTTGACTCTCTTCTTCCTGAAGCAGATCTGTTCATGTACTGTACTGTAATAGATATACATGATTAAACATTGTCAGACATTTAAAAAAATATATATTTCTATAGGAATTGCATGATACTTTGTTTGTGAAAGGAAAGTTATGTGAGCTTTTATAGTCACATGCCACTGACTACGGCCTGTCTGTTGACTGACATGACACCAGGCTGAGACCAACCTGTTTTACCGTTAGGTTTTTTATTATTATCATTTTTGTTGTTGTATTTTTTAACCCCTTTTTCTCCCCAATTTGGTGATTACAATCTTGTCTCATTTGCTGCAACTCCCCGACGGGCTCGGGAGAGGCGAAGCTCGAGTCATGACCCGCCAAGCCGCGCTTCTTAACATCCGCCACACTCCTTAACACCCGCTCGCAACAATGTGTCGGAGGAAACACTGTTCTACTGAGGACCGAAGTCAGCCTGCAGGCGCCCGGCCCGCCACAAGGAGTCGCTAAAGCGCGATGAGCCAACTAAAGCGAACCCCAGGCTGTAGTGATGCTGCAACACTGTGATGCTGCGCCACTCGGGAAGCCATTTACCGTCCTGTTTAAATCAAAACAAAGCTGGACTATATTTTTGCTGGGAGTCAGTCGGCTTGGAACAACAACTCGTACTTCTAATCCTGCTGTAATTTGTTCACAGTCACTTTTTTAGACAATGCAAGTCCACCCATTTTTTGTTGTATTTTAGTTAGTCCATATTTACCAATTATGCCTCATTGATGAAAGACTGCCGTTTTTTTTCTTTCTGAAACATCATATGGTTTCTGGTCTCAGGATTCTTCACAAGGACTATGAACTGATCGTATAGTGTATTGAACACTTTTAAAACAGAATCAGCAAATGCCATAGTGGCAATTTCTTGAAAACACCATTTGGAAATATTGATGTTTGATTGAAACTCAAGAGTATTAACATCAGAGGAGATATTCAAAACACTCCTCAACTTTAGATATGTCCCTTAACATTAACGTTCACCTGATGTTATTTTCTCAAGGTACATTATATAGTGTTAGATCATGCAATACAATACATGCTAAATGCTTGGAAAACAGAAAGATGTGTGTACACACATAACTATATCTTCTAAAGCATCAGATAGAAGGATTCTACCGCGGAGTTTGGTTACTTTGTACTCGACAGAAAGACAAGCGTTCTTCTTCTGGAACCTTCCGGGAACGATCCAGGAACCTTCACGTTAGTTAGAGAAGGAGGGAGGGGCCTAAATCTGAAGCTTCGCCACCATGCACCCTGGTTCACGACCACTTGTCCTTCATCAATCCAAAATGGCTTCTTCAGGTCAGAGTGGTGATTTCTGGATGGGCGTAGAGCCCAGTAGCAGCCAGGATGTCTGTACAGCTTTCTGAAACAGAAAAAACAAACATTAGAGACAGGACAGTCAAACCAATGTTCTCTATATGTATATACGGTATGACAATGATGGAAGAGTTGGCAACAGCACTGTGGGACGATTTAACGTTCATTCAATATAGGGCCTTTGAGACAAATATCCTATATTCTATAGGACCAGAAATCCTTGGTGAAAAGGCATTGAATACAAGGTACTTGGATTTATGAGGACTAGACTACACATGGACTGTAATTTAGCCAGTAGGAGGAGGCTGCTGAGGGGAGGACGGCTCATAGTAACATCTGGAATGGATTTTCAGTGGGAATGGTACCAAACACATCAAACACGTTGGTTTCCATGTAGCTG
Organism: Oncorhynchus clarkii lewisi; assembly: GCF_045791955.1. Classification (NCBI taxonomy): domain Eukaryota; kingdom Metazoa; phylum Chordata; class Actinopteri; order Salmoniformes; family Salmonidae; genus Oncorhynchus; species Oncorhynchus clarkii. Next base: position 73,878,104 of record NC_092155.1, read on the forward strand.
ATACCATTTCCATTGACTCCATTCTGGTCATTGTTATGAGCCGTCCTCCCCTCAGCAGCCTCCACTGAATTTAGCCATATATTGAAATGAAGCCCTCAGGCCAATTCAAGCTTTACTGTCTGCAGATCATAACCTGGACCAGAGAGAGAGAGAGAGAGAGAGTCCAGTGCAAGCAGAAGCCTGAGGCTACGATGGTCTTGACCCTTATTTCTATTTGGTGACTATGAAGATGAACAGTCAGACTCTGTGAACGATAAAGCACTTCCTAAGTTCCTATGGATTGGTTTAAGGGGAAAAGCACATGGATCTCTATGGCTAAAAATAAGTATATCATTGTCCGCCATAACTCATTCTCCGAGGTAATAACACGTTGTCATATGTCAATAACCGTTCTTTGTGGCTGACGCTGCAGCTATTGCTTCCTGTCAACAGCTTAGTGGCAGTTGAATAGACTGCCACATCATTAGAGAGTCGTGTCACGGACATGAGGAAATTAGCAGGTGGTTGTCAGATCATTGAGAAAATGAGGTTTTAATGGAGTTGGAGGAATTCATTCATTAATGATACGTACCAATTTATTCTTGAAGAATATTATTTATAAATGCCTCGTGAGCTTAGTTCAGCTGTTGTACCCCATCAGAACCCAAAATATAAGTTTGTTTTACTCCAATGTTTGTAAATAATGTACATGTAAAAAAAACTAAGTATAGCCTCATAACATGGTTAAAACTATAATGTTGATATCATGGACGGTCCTGTATAGCCTCATAACATGGTTAAAACTATAATGTTGATATCATGGATGGTCCTATATAGCCTCATAACATGGTTATAACTATAATGTTGATATCATGGATGGTCAGTCTTGTATAGCCTCATAACATGGTTAAAACTATAATGTTGATATCATGGATGATCCTATATAGCCTCATAACATGGTTAAAACTATAATGTTGATATCATGGATGGTCAGTCTTGTATAGCCTCATAACATGGTTAAAACTATAATGTTGATATCATGGATGGTCCTATATAGCCTCATAACATGGTTAAAACTATAATGTTGATATCATGGATGGTCAGTCTTGTATAGCCTCATAACATGGTTAAAACTATAATGTTGATATCATGGATGGTCCTATATAGCCTCATAACATGGTTAAAACTATAATGTTGATATCATGGATGGTCCTATATAGCCTCATAACATGGTTAAAACTATAATGTTGATATCATGGATGGTCAGTCCTGTATAGCCTCATAACATGGTTAAAACTATAATGTTGATATCATGGATGGTCCTATATAGACTCATAACATGGTTAAAACTATAATGTTGATATCATGGATGGTCAGTCCTGTATAGCCTCATAACATGGCTAAACCTATAATGTTGATATCATGGATGGTCAGTCCTGTATAGCCTCATAACATGGCTAAACCTATAATGTTGATATCATGGATGGTCAGTCCTGTATAGCCTCATAACATGGCTAAACCTATAATGTTGATATCATGGATGGTCAGTCCTGTATAGCCTCATAACATGGTTATAACTATAATGTTGATATCATGGATGGTCAGTCCTGTATAGCCTCATAACATGGTTATAACTATAATGTTGATATCATGGATGGTCAGTCCTGTATAGCCTCATAACATGGTTAAACCTATAATGTTGATATCATGGATGGTCAGTCCTTGCATCCATAGCTCTATCTATTAATCTGATAGTGGTTGTATTTCTCCAGGCCCCTCCCTCAGCTTTTAACCAAAAACAGAGGATGGGTATCAGCTTTGTTATTGTTTCAATTAAGGACTCTAGCTTTAGTGATATTAAGAATAATTGATGGGATTTATATAGCGCTTTTCCGGATGCTTAGAGCATTTGCCAAATGTTTGAAGTGTTTGATATTATATTGTGGACATTTGATTCCAGTGTTTCAGTGGTGCCTAAAGAGCAAGAGGTACTTTGCCTTCGTCTATACGTTGTTCTTCTGCCCTCGTGTTTCTCTCTGACATTTAACAGCTTCCTGCCATAATGCCCCCTCCCCTGACATACTATCCAGACCCAGTTTCCCTGTCTGCTTGATACAGACATTAGCCTGGCTCTTTACACTATGGCCATAGCACAACCCTGAGAGCAGAGCAGAGCAGACAAGACCTGGGTTCAAATGAATACGGAATACTTTGAAATCTTTCAAATTCGTTGAGCGTTTGCTTAAGCCTGTCAGGAATCCCAGATGTGCGGGGTTTAGGGATACCTCTATTGGCTCCACTTCGCCAGGCAAACTCAATCGAGCCAAGCCTAAGTATTTGGAATTATTTCGAAAATGTTTGAACCCAGGTTTTGTGAGCAGAAGCAGTTAGGGAGCGTTCAGTTGTAAAATTGATACATTCACATAGGCAGCCACTTCTGTATACTACATGTGACTATTTTGGTAGCAGACAGTGAATTCTGATCTAATTAATTGATTTATAATAGTATTTTAATGCCGCAGTGCATATCCCAGACCTCCTAGCTGGATCCCAAATGGCCCCCCATTACCTGCAGCCCCTGTCTCCCTGCAGCTAATGTAAACTAAAATGTGAAAGCACATGTCTGATATTCCCCTTTAATAGGCTGGGATGTCATTACTCTCATACTCACCAGATACAGAGCTGAGGTATTGAATTACCGCTCTCCTTCTAGCCTCTCCCCCTCTTGCTTTCTTTTTCTCTCTCTCTCTCTCTCTCCTTCTCCGTCTCTCTCTCTCCTTCTCCTTCTCCGTCTCTCTCTCTCTCTCCTTCTCCGTCTCTCTCTCTCCTTCTCCGTCTGTCTCTCTCCTTCTCTGTCTCTCTCTCCTTCTAGCTTCTCCTCTCTTGCTCTCTTTTTCTCTCTCTCGCTTCTTTTCTGTCTCTCTCTCTCTCTCTCCCCTTCTCCGTCTCTCTCTCTCCTTCTCCATCTCTCTCTCTCCTTCTCCGTCTCTCTCCCTCCTACGTCTCTCTCTCTCCTTCTACGTCTCTCTCTCTCTCTCTCTCCCTCTCTCTCTCTCTCCCCTTCTCTCTCTCTTTCCTCTCTTTCTCTCTCTTTCCCTCTGAGATGGTGGTAGAGCAAAGATTGTTTCAGTGGGCCCCTGTCTTTACTCAGCTTTCCTATGCTGTCTCTCGGGAGACAAAGAGACGAGCAAATCCATCAACGCACCACTTCATCCTTGTAGTTGACAACACAAGCCGTCATTACCTACGGAACGTTTACTACTACTACTGCTATTGTTGCTGCTAGTTTTAACTGAACAATGAGTTAGATCAGCCACCTTATTGTGTTTATTTAACCAAGCAAGTTATTGAGAAAACATTCTCTATTCCTATAATTACCTGACAACCTCAGCCACCTAAATAGGGCCTTCCAGAGCTGGGTTGTGTTCATTAGGCACCAAATGGTAGAAAACAGTCTAAAACAGGAAGGGACTATACCAATAAGAAACGCTCATTCTTTTTTTTTGGAAAACATTATTTGCTGAGTAATGACCTAATGAGCACGACCCAGCAGGGCCGGCATAAACAACATAAGCCCCCGGCCTATAACGCCAAATAGTATCCACCTGCGTCACAAAGGGATTTGAGAAACTACTAGCGTTCGTTGCTAGGGCCGTTGCTAGGGCCGTTGCTAGGGCCGTTTACATTTAGACGGTTACATTTAGACGGTTTACATAGCTGGGATGAAAATAATCACATTTTGGCTGTAATGATCTCCAAAATCCTACGCATTAGCTCATCACACCATTGATATAGCAACGACACTTTTTTGGCAGGCAGACCCTATTTGCCATGACAGGCCCCCAACCAGTTCTTATAAAAACTCAGTCAGTGTCTCAACTATCGAAAGTAACAATGATAATAATACACAAGGTGTCATTTATAATTTTAGTCTAAATTAGTTTTGTCAGCTTATTTATTGTTTTAGATTAGTAGTTAGTCTAGCCAGCTATTTAAAATGGTAGTAATCATGGTCAAATACCGGACCGGGAACGCAGGGCCCAGGTGTTACGTCTCTCGTCAGAATGAGTGGACCAAAGCGCAGCGTGGAAAGTGTTCATGATTTTATTTATCAACGAAACACTCGAACAAAGTAACACAACGAAAACGAAACAGTTCTGTCAGGTAAACAGATACTAAACAGAAAATAACTATCCACAAAACACAGATGGGAAAAAGGGCTGCCTAAGTATGATTCTCAATCAGAGACAACGATAGACAGCTGCCTCTGATTGGGAACCACACTCGGCCAAAAACAAAGAAACAGATAACATAGAATGCACACCCCCAAATTACCCCCTGACCTAACCAAATAGAGAATAAAACGTCTCTCTAAGGTCAGGGCGTGACACCAGGGGCCCTGACCTCCAGGGATCCCCCATTGATTTGCCAAATTGTATAGAAATTAGCTTTAAAACTGCAAAAATGTATTTAGCTGTAAAACTGCAACTTATTTTCTCTGCCCCATTGCAAAATGTGTAGAATTGCATGACATTTGTTATAAAACACAACCAAATCTTGCTTGGGGCCCCCAAAAGGCTATGCGACCGAGTAATGCTTGGGGCATTGGGTTGTGTTTAGATTACAGAGCAGCCTCTGTATTGTTATGTTGATGGAGACGTCCAGATCCCAGTCAAGACTTTCCTCCCTGTATTGATCTCCTCATTCCTCTCCATGGATCTGTCTGTCTGTCTCTCTCTCTTTCTCATTATTTCTCTCTCTCTGACTGTCTCTGCTCTGTCTCTCTCTGTTTCTCATTATCTCTCTCTCTCTCTGTCTGTCTCTGCTCTGTCTCTCTCTGTTTCTCATTATCTCTCTCTCTCTCTGGCTGTCTCTCTGTCTCTGTCTCTCTCATTATCTCTCTCTCTGTCTGTCTCATTATCTCTCTCTCTGTCTGTCTCTGCTCTGTCTCTCTCTCTCTTTCATTATCTCTCTGTCTCTGCCTCTGTCTCTGTTTCTCATTATCTCTCACTCTCTCTGTCTGTCTCTGCTCTGTCTCTCTCTGTTTCTCATTATCTCTCTCTCTCTCTGTCTGTCTCTGCTCTTTCTCTCTGTTTCTCATTATCTCTCTCTCTCTCTGTCTCTCTCATTATCTCTCTCTCTCTCTCTCTCTCATTATCTCTCTCTGTCTCTCTCTTTCTCTCTGGCTCTCTCTCTCTTTCTCTCTCTCTCTTTCTCTCTCTCTCGCTCTGTCTCTCTCATTATCTCTCTCTCTCTCTCTCTGTCTCTCTCATTATCTCTCTCTCTCTCACTCTCTCTGTCTCTCTCATTATCTCTCTCTCTGTCTCTCTCTCTCTTTCATTATCTCTCTGTCTCTGCCTCTCTCTCTCTCTCTCTCTCTCTCTATGTCTCTCTCATTATCTCTCTCTCTGTCTCTCTCTCTCTTTCTCTCTCTTTCATTATCTCTCTGTCTCTGCCTCTATCTGTCTCTCTCTTTGGCTCTGACATGTCAGACAGGTAGGGGACAAAAATAATCCCAAGGCTTCTCACTCAGAGGAAGAGGCTCAGTCTAGTTTTCCTTATTCAATCTTGTTCTGAAGGCAGCTCTACCACAAATTATTTCCAATCATAAGGCCAAAGTTAAGATCTTAAAGCTTAAAGATAAAATAAAGAAAATCCAAGGTGTGTCACAGCAGGTCCACACACATGAACAACACATCCCCTCTCCCCCTCTTGATTATAGTCCTAGAATGATTGTGGATTACATCAACCAAAAACAATGGAACACTTTGAAGTTCCACCACTTAACACCTTCCACCATGCTTGGCCAGGCTACAAACCAAACACTGAAATCTAATTTCATTTGATAAGGGTGTGTGTGTGGGGGGGAAAGGTTGAAAAGTCTTTACCTAAGTGACTCATCTGTACTAATATGTTTTGGCAGAGGTCTCACGACAATATCATAGGTAAATACGGCTCAGAACAAATACCACACACACACACACACACACACACACACACACACACATACACACACACACACAGATACACACCATCCCTTGATACAATTCAGCATGCTAAGGGGTGGAAAATGTTTGTTCAGGATGTGAGAAATGAATCCATTACGTCCAAATATAGAGTCTGGTTGTCACTCCGGGCTCTGGGGACTTTGGGGAGCTGTGATGCGATGATATGCTTTTCACAGTGTGTGTGTGTGTGTGTGTGTGTGTGTGTGTGTGTGTGTGTGTGTGTGTGTGTGTGTGTGTGTGTGTGTGTGTGTGTGTGTGTGTGTGTGTGTGTGTGTGTGTGTGTGTCTGTGTGTTTCAGGCAGCAGCAGGCCTATTCAAGCAGAGAATGAGTGCTGCCAGTCTGACAGCCAGCTGGAAATGAAGGGAATTATTCTGTCTCTTTGTCTGCCTGGTCCAATGCCTCCAAGCCTCCTGTTTCAAATCAAACTGTTGATTTAAATGATAAAGAAACAATCATACACCCACAACATACACAGTATTGTGCTGTGTTGTCACTATTCACCTGAGAAGGTATACCATCACAATACAAACACTAGTAAATCTATTCTGACATATGTTGTGTCTCATTCAAAGCCTCCTAGCCTATAGGCCTCCAAGCCTACAGGCCTCCAGGAGAGAAAGAATGAGAGGGGGCGTGGAGAGAGAGAAAGAGGGGGGGAGAGGGGGGAGTGGGGGGAGATAGAGCGAGAGAGAGAGGGGGCGTGGGGGGAGAGAGAGAGAGATAAGGGGGGGGGAGAGAGGGGGGAGTGGGGGGAGATAGAGCGAGAGAGAGGGGGCGTGGGGGGGAGAGAGAGCGAGAGAGAGAGGGGGCGTGGGGGGAGAGAGAGAGAGATAAGGGGGGGGGGAGAGAGGGGGGAGTGGGGGGAGATAGAGCGAGAGAGAGGGGGCGTGGGGGGGAGAGAGAGAACTAGGAGAGGGACCGACTTCGGCGGAAGTCGTGACAGAAGCAGGTACGGGGACTAAAACATTTAATTATAACGGACAGAGACGAGACAGGAACAGAGTCAGAAACACATTTAGAAGACAAAAACAATACTATGCAGCAGTGGAGAACAGAGCTGGGGAACAAACAAATATCGGGGAGGAGAAGAACATGTGACAGGTGAGCCCAATAACGCTGATGCGGATGACAAGGGAGGGCAGGTGTGAGTAATGGATGGCAGGAGCGTGTGATGCAGGGTAATCTGGCGCCCTCAAGCGCCAGGGAAGAGCGGGAGCAGATGTGACAGTTACTGTATTTCTGTCATCCTGTTTATCTCTCTGGACAACTCAGTAGTTACTGTATTTCTGTCATCCTATTTATCTCTCTGGACAACTCAGTAGTTACTGTATTTCTGTCATCTTGTTTATCTCTCTGGACAACTCAGTAGTTACTGTATTTCTGTCATCCTATTTATCTCTCTGGACAACTCAGTAGTTACTGTATTTCTGTCATCTTGTTTATCTCTCTGGACAACTCAGTAGTTACTGTATTTCTGTCATCTTGTTTATCTCTCTGGACAACTCAGTAGTTACTGTATTTCTGTCATCCTGTTTATCTCTCTGGACAACTCAGTAGTTACTGTATTTCTGTCATCCTGTTTATCTCTCTGGACAACTCAGTAGTTACTGTATTTCTGTCATCCTGTTTATCTCTCTGGACAACTCAGTAGTTACTGAATTTCTGTTATCCTGTTTATCTCTCTGGACAACTCAGTAGTTACTGTATTTCTGTTATCCTGTTTATCTCTCTGGACAACTCAGTAGTTACTGTATTTCTGTTATCCTGTTTATCTCTCTGGACAACTCAGTGGTTACTGTATTTCTGTCATCCTGTTTATCTCTCTGGACAACTCAGTAGTTACTGTATTTCTGTTATCCTGTTTATCTCTCTGGACAACTCAGTAGTTACTGTATTTCTGTTATCCCGTTTATCTCTCTAGACAACTCAGTAGTTACTGTATTTCTGTTATCCCGCTTATCTCTCTGGACAACTCAGTAGTTACTGTATTTCTGCTATCCCGTTTATCTCTCTGGACAACTCAGTAGTTACTGTATTTCTGTTATCCTGTTTATCTCTCTGGACAACTCAGTAGTTACTGTATTTCTGTTATCCTGTTTATCTCTCTGGACAACTCAGTAGTTACTGTATTTCTGTTATCCCGTTTATCTCTCTAGACAACTCAGTAGTTACTGTATTTCTGTTATCCCGCTTATCTCTCTGGACAACTCAGTAGTTACTGTATTTCTGCTATCCCGTTTATCTCTCTGGACAACTCAGTAGTTACTGTATTTCTGTTATCCTGTTTATCTCTCTGGACAACTCAGTAGTTACTGTATTTCTGTTATCCTGTTTATCTCTCTGGACACCTCAGTAGTTACTGTATTTCTGTCATCCTGTTATCCTGTTTATCTCTCTGAACAACTCAGTAGTTACTGCATTGCTGTTAACATGTTTATCACTCTGAACAACTCAGTAGTTACTGTATTTCTGACTGTGCTATTCTTTCATTTTTGCAACATGAAATCACTATTCGTTAGCATGTGAAACATTCAGGGCCTAAACTCATCAACCTTTAGACTGAAGAGTTTAGCACTGGAGTTAAAAACAAATCTTAAAGATGTTGACGTCATCATTCTGCAGGAGACATGGTGTAAGGCTGACATTGTCACTCACTGCCTCACAGGCTACAGAGAGGTAATCATGATGTCACTGCCCCACAGGCTACAGAGAGGTAATCATGATGTCACTGCCCCACATGCTACAGAGAGGTAATCATGATGTCACTGTTCCACAGGCTACAGAGAGGTAATCATGCTGTTACTGTCCCACAGGCTACAGAGAGGTAATCATGTGGTCACTGTCCCACAGGTTACAGAGAGGTAATCCTGCTGTCACTGTTCCACAGGCTACAGAGAGGTAATCATGCTGTTACTGTCACACAGGCTACAGAGAGGTAATCATGATGTTACTGTCCCACAGGCTACAGAGAGGTAATTGTGAGTCACAGAAACACAGATCTGTCAATAGAGGCAGGGACTCTGGAGGATTGATAATTTGGTACAAATCCAAACTACAAAATGTATTTGATCCCCTCAAAATTAGTAAAGATCACATTTGGGTAATATGCGCAATATACAGTATATCCCCCCTCAGAATCCCCATATTACTCAGAGGAGATCTCCCCCCCTCAGAATCCCCATATTACTCAGAGGAGATCTCCCCCCCTCAGAATCCCCATATTACTCAGAGGAGATCCCCCCCCCCCTCAGAATCCCCATATTACTCAGAGGAGATCCCCCCCCCCTCAGAATCCCCATATTACTCAGAGGAGATCCCCCCCCCCCCTCAGAATCCCCATATTACTCAGAGGAGATCTTCCCCCATCAGAATCCCCATATTACTCAGAGGAGATCTTCCCCCATCAGAATCCCCATATTACTCAGAGGAGATCCCCCCCCCCTCAGAATCCCCATAATACTCAGAGGAGATCCCCCCCCCCCTCAGAATCCCCATATTACCCAGAGGAGATCTCCCCCCCTCAGAATCCCCATATTACTCAGAGGAGATCTCCCCCCATCAGAATCCCCATATTACTCAGAGGAGATCCCCCCCCCCCCCTCAGAATCCCCATAATACTCAGAGGAGATCCCCCCCCCCCTCAGAATCCCCATATTACTCAGAGGAGATCTCCCCCCTCAGAATCCCCATATTACTCAGAGGAGATCTCCCCCCCTCAGAATCCCCATAATACTCAGAGGAGATCTCCCCCCCTCAGAATCCCCATATTACTCAGAGGAGATCCCCCCCCCCCCCCCTCAGAATCCCCATATTACTCAGAGGAGATCTTCCCCCCCCTTGAGGAAGAGACGTCCATTTCCAGGCCCATAGAAATCTGTGGGGACACAAATGCGCACACAGGAACACTACCTGATCTAATGAGCACAAGAGGGGAAGGCTTTATTACAGGCCATACTGTTTCTAACTGTCTTCATCTCCCCCATAGAAACAACAGCACCGTCAACAACAACGGAAGGGATCTGTTGCAGCTCTGTAGAAACCTGGGTCTGTACTAGTGTCAATGGTAAGTTACGGGGGGACTCTTTGGGGAGATTCACCTACTGCTCACCTCTTGGCCAGAACACAGTAGACTATATGATTAAAGACCCTTTCTCTCTCATCTCATTCATCGTCAAAACACGAACACCTCTGTCTGATCACAGCCAAATTACCTTGTTCCTCAAAAGAACAGACATGGAAACAACCAGACATTCACAGCCCAGTAATCTGTTCAACATCAGACATTCACGGCCCAGTAAACTGTACAACATCAGACATTCACAGCCCAGTAAACTGTACAACATCAGACATTCATACAGATTGGTACAAAACAGCACAGAGGAAAACCAGAAAGAAACCTGGAACCAACAAATCCAAACACTCTTAGATAATCTTAGTGGACACCACATCCACTCACATGGTTGTAATGGGTGTCATGGTTTCCATGGGTGTATTGGTTGTCATGGGTGTAATGGTTGTCATGGTTGTCACGGGTTTAATGGGTGTAATGGTTGTCATGGTTGCCACGGGTGTAATGGGTGTAATGGTTGTCATGGTTGCCACGGGTGTAATGGGTGTAATGGTTGTCATGGTTGCCACGGGTGTAATGGGTGTAATGGTTGTCATGGTTGCCACGGGTGTAATGGGTGTAATGGTTGTCATGGTTGCCACGGGTGTAATGGGTGTAATGGTTGTCATGGGGAGGATAAGAGGGTTCTGAATATTGGTTTTCTAGGTTTCAACCTATTGATCTCTAGCCTGCAGCCTCCTTTGTCATGGTCCAGTGTTTGGTCCAGTGTCCACAGTGATGTGTTGTGTGTGTTATGTGACCTATGGTTGCGGATGGTGGGCTCCATGTTTCAGAGAGAGAGAGAGAGAGAGAGAGAGAGTACGAGTATGTATGTGTGCGCCTGTATGCATGTCAACCTACCCGTGACTATGGTGTGTTCTCCTCCAGAGCAGGAGAAGTCTCCGGAGGTGAGCAGGAAGCAGGTTGCCTCTTTCTTGCTTTTCTTGTTCCCCCTGGCCGACCGGGAGTGTTCTCGACCGTCGCCGTGGCCGTGCCGTAGGTTCCACTTCTCGCTGGGTGACAGCGGCTGGGTCAGGCTGCACCCCTCATCCGACGACAGAGCCAAGTTGGCGTCTCCGTTCTGCTTGGAGTCTGACAGGAGGACAGGTTTGGTTCATAAAGCGTAAGATCTAGAATCAGGTCCTCCCTGTTCATGTCATCTTTTTCATTTGGATATACAGGTTAGTTGAGGTAATATCTACATGTTTTTTATTCCATTTTTTATTTAACCTTATTGATACAGGTTTTCTCTCGTTGAGATAACATCTCTTTTCCAAGAGAGACCTGGTCCAATAGCAGCAGGGGGAACAACGTTTCAGACAAAACAACTTACATACACTAACACAACATTAAACAAATCAACATGTACAGTTTGTCAGAAAGTATTCAGACCCCTTCACTTTTTCCACATTTTGTTACGTTACAGACTTATTTTAAAATGGAATAAAAACATTTTTCCTCATGAATCTACACACAATACCATAAATTGATTAAAAAAAAACACAAGTATTTTGACCATATGCTAAGAGACTCGAAATTAAGCTCAGGTGCATCCTGTTTCCATTGATCATCCTTGAGCTGTTTCTACAACTTGGTTGGAGTCCACCTGTGTTAAATTCAATTGATTCAACATGATTTGGAAAGGCACACACCTGTCTATATTAGGTCCTACAGTTGACAGTGCATGTCAGAGCAAAAACCAAGACACGAGGTCGAAGGAATTGTCCGTAGAGCTCCGAGACAGGATTGTGTTGAGGCACAGATCAGGAGAAGGGTACCAAAAAATGTCTGCAGCATTGAAGGTCCTCAAGAACAGAGTGGCCGCCATCATTCTTAAATGGAAGAAGTTTGGAATCACCAAGACTCTTCCTAGAGCTGGCCGCACAGCCAAACTGAGCCATTGGGCGAGAAGGGCCATGGTTAGGGAGGTGACCAAAAACCCGGTGGTCACTCTGACAGAGCTCCAGAGTTCCTCTGTGGAGATGGGGGAAACTTCCAGAAGGACAACCATCTCTGCAGCATTCCCCCATCAGGCCTTTATGGTAGGGTGGCTAGACGGAAGCCACTCCTCAGTAAAAGGCACATGACAGCCCGCTTGGAGTTTGCCAAAAGGCACCTAAAGACTCTCAGACCAGAGAAACAAGTCTGATCTGATCTGGTCTGATGAAACCAATATTGAACACTTTGGGCTGAATGCCAAGCATCACGTCTGGAAGAAACCTGGCACCATCCCTACGGTGAAGCATGGTGGTGGCAGGCTAACCAGGATCAAGGGAAAGATGAACGGAGCAAAGTACAGAGAGATCCTTGATGAAAACCTGCTCCAGCGTGCTCAGGACCTCAGCCTGGGGGAGAAGGTTCACCTTCCAACAGGACCACGACCCTAATCACACAGCCAAGACAACGCAGGAGTGACTTCGGGTCAAGTCTCTAAATGTCCTTGAGTGGCTCAGCCAGAGTCCGGACTCAAACCCGATCGAACATCTCTGGAGAGACCTGAAAATAGCTGTGCAGCGACGCTCCCCATCCAACCTGACAGAGCTTGAGAGGATCTGCAGAGAAGAATGGGAGAAACTCCCCAAATACAGTTGTGCCAAGCTTGTAGCGTCATACCCAAGAAGACTGGAGGCTTTAATCGCTGCCAAAGGTGCATCAACAAAGTACTGAGTAAAGTGTCTGAATAGTTAAGTAAATAAGGTATTTCTGTTTTTTATTTTTAATAAATTTGCAAAAAACATCTAAAAACAGGTTTTTGCCTTGTCATTATGGGGTATTATGATGTCATTATGGGGTATTATGATGTCATTATGGGGTATTATGATGTCATTATGGGGTATTATGATGTGATTATGGGGTATTATGATGTCATTATGGGGTATTATGATGTCATTATGGGGTATTGTGTGTAGATTGATGAGGAACATTTTTTATTAAATCGAATTTAGATTTCGGCTGCAACGTAACAAAATGTGGAAAAAGTGAAGAGGTCTGAATACTCCCCCCGAATGCACTGTACATGGCAAAACTGATGCTAGATCTGGGCTTGATTGAGCATGCCAGGCAAATTGGATCCAATAAAATATTTTTAAAAACTGCTAACCCCGCCCATCTGGCACTCCAGACAGACTGGAGCAAACGATCAAACTATTGGACATGTTTTGAATAGTATTTAAACCCAGGGTCTCGAGTGGGCTCCCGAGTGGCGCAGCGGTCTAAGGCACTGCATCTCAGAGCTAGAGGAGTCACTACAGGCATGTATCACAACCCCAGGCATGTATCACAACCCCACGCAATTGGGAGTCCTCATAGGGCAGCGCACAATTGTCCCAGCGTAGTCCGGGTTTGGCCGGTGTAGGCCGTCATTGTAAATAAGAATTTGTTCTTAACTGACTTGCCTAAGTCACAGAAACAAAAAGTCTGCAGGAGACATAGCTATGGGTTTACTGTAGAAAGTCAACATCCCTTCAGGTCTTAGGGAAAGGTTGAGCCACAATGTCATTTTACCGGGAAAACACCATTTTGAACAAACTCAGCAACCTTATAAGAAGATGAGATAAGAATAACAACCTTATAAGAAGATGAGATAAGAATAACAACCTTATAAGAAGATGAGATAAGAATAACAACTTTATAAGAAGATGAGATAAGAATAACAACCTTATAAGAAGATGAGATAAGAATAACAACCTTATAAGAAGATGAGATAAGAAAAACAACCTTATAAGAAGATGAGATAAGAATAACAACCTTATAAGAAGATGAGATAAGAATAACAACCTTATAAGAAGATGAGATAAGAATAACAACCTTATAAGAAGATGATATAAGAATAACAACCTTATAAGAAGATGAGATCAGAATAACAACCTTATAAGAAGATGAGATAAGAATAACAACCTTATAAGAAGATGAGATAAGAATAACAACCTTATAAGAAGATGACAGAAGAATAACAACCTTATAAGAAGATGAGATAAGAATAACAACCTTATAAGAAGATGAGATAAGAATAACAACCTTATAAGAAGATGAGATAAGAATAACAACCTTATAAGAAGATGAGATAAGAATAACAACCTTATAAGAAGATGAGATAAGAATAACAACCTTATAAGAAGATGAGATCAGAATAACAACCTTATAAGAAGATGAGATAAGAATAACAACCTTATAAGAAGATGAGATAAGAATAACAACCTTATAAGAAGATGAGATCAGAATAACAACCTTATAAGAAGATGAGATAAGAATAACAACCTTATAAGAAGATGAGATAAGAATAACAACCTTATAAGAAGATGAGATAAGAATAACAACCTTATAAGAAGATGAGAGAAGAATAACAACCTTATAAGAAGATGAGATAAGAATAACAACCTTATAAGAAGATGAGATAAGAATAACAACCTTATAAGAAGATGAGATAAGAATAACAACCTTATAAGAAGATGAGAGAAGAATAACAACCTTATAAGAAGATGAGAGAAGAATAACAACCTTATAAGAAGATGAGAGAAGAATAACAACCTTATAAGAAGATGAGATAAGAATAACAACCTTATAAGAAGATGAGATAAGAATAACAACCTTATAAGAAGATGAGATAAGAATAACAACCTTATAAGAAGATGAGATAAGAATAACAACCTTATAAGAAGATGATATAAGAATAACAACCTTATAAGAAGATGAGATCAGAATAACAACCTTATAAGAAGATGAGATAAGAATAACAACCTTATAAGAAGATGAGATAAGAATAACAACCTTATAAGAAGATGAGATAAGAATAACAACCTTATAAGAAGATGAGATAAGAATAACAACCTTATAAGAAGATGAGATCAGAATAACAACCTTATAAGAAGATGAGATAAGAATAACAACCTTATAAGAAGATGAGATAAGAATAACAACCTTATAAGAAGATGAGATCAGAATAACAACCTTATAAGAAGATGAGATAAGAATAACAACCTTATAAGAAGATGAGATAAGAATAACAACCTTAGAAGAAGATGAGATAAGAATAACAACCTTATAAGAAGATGAGAGAAGAATAACAACCTTATAAGAAGATGAGAGAAGAATAACAACCTTATAAGAAGATGAGAGAAGAATAACAACCTTATAAGAAGATGAGATAAGAATAACAACCTTATAAGAAGATGAGATAAGAATAACAACCTTATAAGAAGATGAGATCAGAATAACAACCTTATAAGAAGATGAGATCAGAATAACAACCTTATAAGAAGATGAGATCAGAATAACAACCTTATAAGAAGATGAGATAAGAATAACAACCTTATAAGAAGATGAGATAAGAATAACAACCTTATAAGAAGATGAGAGAAGAATAACAACCTTATAAGAAGATGAGATAAGAATAACAACCTTATAAGAAGATGAGAGAAGAATAACAACCTTATAAGAAGATAAGAGAAGAATAACAACCTTATAAGAAGATGAGATAAGAATAACAACCTTATAAGAAGATGAGATAAGAATAACAACCTTATAAGAAGATGAGAGAAGAATAACAACCTTATAAGAAGATGAGAGAAGAATAACAACCTTATAAGAAGATGAGAGAAGAATAACAACCTTATAAGAAGATGAGATAAGAATAACAACCTTATAAGAAGATGAGATAAGAATAACAACCTTATAAGAAGATGAGATCAGAATAACAACCTTATAAGAAGATGAGATCAGAATAACAACCTTATAAGAAGATGAGATCAGAATAACAACCTTATAAGAAGATGAGATAAGAATAACAACCTTATAAGAAGATGAGATCAGAATAACAACCTTATAAGAAGATGAGATCAGAATAACAACCTTATAAGAAGATGAGATCAGAATAACAACCTTATAAGAAGATGAGAGAAGAATAACAACCTTATAAGAAGATGAGATAAGAATAACAACCTTATAAGAAGATGAGAGAAGAATAACAACCTTATAAGAAGATGAGATAAGAATAACAACCTTATAAGAAGATGAAAGAAGAATAACAACCTTATAAGAAGATGAGATAAGAATAACAACCTTATAAGAAGATGAGATAAGAATAACAACCTTATAAGAAGATGAGATAAGAATAACAACCTTATAAGAAGATGAGAGAAGAATAACAACCTTATAAGAAGATGAGAGAAGAATAACAACCTTATAAGAAGATGAGATAAGAATAACAACCTTATAAGAAGATGAGATCAGAATAACAACCTTATAAGAAGATGAGATAAGAATAACAACCTTATAAGAAGATGAGATAAGAATAACAACCTTATAAGAAGATGAGATAAGAATAACAACCTTATAAGAAGATGAGATAAGAATAACAACCTTATAAGAAGATGAGATAAGAATAACAACCTTATAAGAAGATGAGATAAGAATAACAACCTTATAAGAAGATGAGATAAGAATAACAACCTTATAAGAAGATGAGAGAAG
This sequence comes from Oncorhynchus clarkii lewisi, assembly GCF_045791955.1. Taxonomy (NCBI): domain Eukaryota; kingdom Metazoa; phylum Chordata; class Actinopteri; order Salmoniformes; family Salmonidae; genus Oncorhynchus; species Oncorhynchus clarkii. Next base: position 73,894,668 of record NC_092155.1, read on the forward strand.
AATAACAACCTTATAAGAAGATGAGATAAGAATAACAACCTTATAAGAAGATGAGATAAGAATAACAACCTTATAAGAAGATGAGTTAAAAGGTCCATGGCAGCTGTTTTTTCCTCAATATCAAATTATTTCAGGGAAACAATTAAGTACCTTACTGGGATTGTTTTCAATGAAAAGGGCAATTTCTCAAGCAAGAATTTTGCTAGGACTGTCTGGGAGTGTCCTGCGTGGGGAGGAGGAAACAGAAAATGTGCTGTTATTGGCCGAGAGGTTTGGAATTCGCTTTCTTAAAGGGTCTATTAACTCTAATTATGATGTCACCATGGGAGGCCAAAACTCCATCCCACCAAAACGGGCTTAAATTTCAGGCCCGTCTTTAGAAACAGAAACAGAAACAACAGTTCACGTCTTTGCAGTATTATTCCAACCTCATAGTGTGGAAATATATATAAAACACAGGAAACTCGCGTTTTTTGACTGCACTGGGACTCGGGGATGTAGACCGATGAATATACTGTATTTTGATAGTGGCGCAAGCAAAACGCTGACTCTGAATTTAACAAAAGTATTTATTGTCTGAGAAAGGGTATATTCATGATTGTTTCAAGTTGTGTTACTGTGTTTGCGGCTAGGGACAGTAAACCTGGAAAGCTATGATACTATATGATTACAGTAAAAGGTCAATTATGTCCCCCCCCCCCCCCCCCCCCCCCCCCCCCGTTGTAAAAGAGCACCACAAATACTACCAGCATATCATACCTTATGTCAGTGAAGAACTGCAATACTGTAGTGATGTGTTCATTAGTAATGTGTTTAAGTGGATTGCGTGAGTTTAAAAAAAGGGTGAGTTGAATATGGTTTGAATGACTTGAAGGAGTTATGAGTCTGAATGGGTTGAATCAATTACATATCCCCTTTACTTCTTTCCCATTATGGCACCAAAAGGATTTAGTGAAGGGATAAGTGCACAATGAAAACGGTCTATGAATGTCTCAGTGTGAATAAAGTGGTGGTAGTGTGATGTGTAAGGGGAGTTGTGGTTTAAAAAGGTTGAATGAGGTCTGAGCTTTTAATGGGGTGGAATGGTTGACGGTTTGAATAAATTAAACATCCACTTGTCATTGTGGCCTATGACATTTCATAACGATGCTTCAAAAAAGCCATTAGACTAAATAAAATGTTAAAAGGGATGAACTAGTACGGTAGAATATTTTGTATTTCAAGAATCGAATTTGAATTGGTCTCTGACCTGAGCGGTTCCTGTTGATATTCTCCTCTGCAGCCAGCGGCCATGTATCACTCTGAGTACTGTCCCTGGGAGAGGTAGCGACAGACTTCCCGAACGAGGGCGTGTCCGTGGGAGCGTCCGGGTTCGGATTGTGTGCTTTCTTCTTCTTAGGCAGCTTCTGTTTAGCCATGGCCAGGGAGTAGTACATCCCAAAGTTGTTGACTATAACAGGCACGGGCATGGCGATGGTCAGCACCCCCGCCAGGGCGCACAGCGCGCCCACTATCATGCCCAGCCACGTCTTGGGGTACATGTCCCCGTAGCCCAGGGTGGTCATGGTGACCACGGCCCACCAGAAGGAGATAGGGATGTTTTTGAAGTGGGTGTGTTTAGAGCCGCGGGGGTCGTCCGGTTGGGCCCCTATCCGCTCTGCGTAGTAGATCATCGTGGCGAAGATGAGGACGCCCAACGCCAGGAAAACGATAAGCAGGCAGAACTCGTTGACGCTGGCTCTCAACGTGTGGCCGAGAACCCTCAGACCGACGAAATGCCTGGTCAGCTTGAAGATCCGAAGGATCCGGACGAAGCGGACTACCCGTAGAAACCCCAGGATGTCGGAGGCTGCTTTAGAGGAGGACAGGCCGCTGAGGCCCATCTCCAGGTAGAAGGGCAGGATGGCCACGAAGTCAATGACGTTTAACATGTTCTTGATGAAGAGCAGCTTGTCGGGGCAGCACACGATGCGGACGAAGAACTCAAAGGTGAACCAGACCACACAAACACCCTCCACCACGGTCAGAATGGGCTTGGTCACCACCTAGAGTAGATCACATTATACATTAGATTACACATTAGATTATACATTACATTATACATTAGATTAGATTATATATTAGATTATATATTATATTATACATTAGATTAGATTATATATTAGATTATATATTAGATTATACATTAGATTAGATTATATATTAGATTAGATTATACATTAGATTAGATTATACATTACATTATACATTACATTATACATTACATTAGATTATATATTAGATTATACATTAGATTAGATTATATATTAGATGATACATTAGATTAGATTATACATTCAATTATACATTAGATTAGATTATACATTAGATGAGATATTAGATTAAACATTAGATTTGATTATTCATTAGATTAGAATATAGATTGTATTATACATTATATTATACATTAGATTAGATTATAGTTTTGATTATACATTAGAATAGATTATACATTAGAATATACATTAGATTAGGTTATACACTAGATTAGATTATACATTAGATTAGATTATACTTTAGATTAGATTATACATTAGATTAGATTATACATTAGAATATACATTAGATTAGATTATACATTAGATTATACATTCGATTAGATTATAGATTAGATTATACATTAGATTAGATTATACATTCGATTAGATTCTAGATTAGATTATATATTAGCAGCAGGGTACCCTAGGGGTAGCCTAGTTGTTAGAGCGTTGGACTAGTAACCGAAAGGTTGCAAGTTCAAACCCCCGCGCTGACAAGGTACAAATCTGTCGTTCTGCCCCTGAACAGGCAGTTAACCCACTGTTCCTAGGCCGTCATTGTAAATAAGAATTTGTTCTTAACTGACTTGCCTAGTTAAATAAAGGTAAAATAAAAAAAATAAAAAAAATACATTAGATTATACATTAGAATAGATTAGAATTAGATTAGATTAGATTATAGATTAGATTAGATGATACATTAGATTACATTACATTAGATTATACATTAGATTATATTATACATTAGATTATACATTAGACTATACATTACATTAGATTATACATTAGATTATATTATACATTAGATTATACATTAGATTAGATTATACATTAGACTATACATTAGATTAGATTATACATTAGATTAGATTATACATTAGATTAGATTATACATTAGACTATACATTAGATTAGATTATACATTAGATTAGATTATACATTAGATTATACATTAGATTATATTATAGATTAGAATATACATTAGATTGGATTATACATTAGATTAGAGATTAGATTATATATTAGATTATACATTAGCTTTGTTTATACATTAGAATATACATTATATTAGATTATACATCATATTAGGTAACACATTAGATTATAGATTAGATATTAGATAATACATTAGATTATAGATTAGATATTAGATTATACATTAGATTATAGATTAGATATTAGATTATACATTAGATTATACATTATATTAGATTATACATTATATTATACATAAAATTAGATTATAGATTAGATTATACATGAGATTATATTATACATTAGATTAGATTATAGATTAGATTATACATGAGATTATATTATGCATTAGCTTTGATTATACATTAGATCAGATTATAGATTAGATTAGACATTATATTATTGAATTTAAATTCAGGGATCATTAAAGTATCAATACAGTTGAAGTCAGAAGTTTAAATACATTTAGGTTGGAGTCATTAAAACTCGTTTTTCAACCACTCCAACACTTTCTTGTTACCAAACTATAGTTTTGGCAAGTTGGTTAGGACATCTACTTTGTGCAAGACACAAGTAATTTTTCCAACAATTGTTTACAGACAGATTTTTTCACTTATAATTCACTGTATCACAATTCCAGTGGGTCAGAAGTTTACATACACTAAATTGACTGTGCCTTTAAACAGCTTGGAAAAGTCCAGAAAATGATGCCATGGCTCTAGAAGCTTCTGATAGGCTAATTGACATCACAGGTGTACCTGTGGATGTATTTCAAGGCCTACCTTCAAACTCAGTGCCGCTTTGCTTGACATCATGGGAAAATCAAACGAAATCATCCAAGACCTCAGAAAATAATTGTAGATCTACACAAGTCTGGTTCATCCTTGGGAGCAATTGTACATCCTTGGGAGCAATTGTACAAACAATAGTACGCAAGTATAAACACCATGGGACCAGGCAGCCATCATACCGCTCAGGAAGGTGTTCTGTCTCCTAGAGATGAACATACTTTGTTGTGAAAAGTGCAAATCTATCCCAGAACCAAGATCACCTCCTCAGTGTGGTTCCCCACCACTATACGTTCTGTTGTACATACAGTAGTACTACGTAGAGCCTATTTACATCTAAGTATCTCTCTCACCTTCACCAAGATCACCTCCTCAGTGTGGTTCCCCACCACCACGCGTTCCGTGTGGTTCTGCAGGTCGTTGAAGTACTCGTGAGTCTCCAGGCAGAACGTAGTGATGGAAATCAGGATAAAGAACAGAGAGGCAAACGCTATACCCTGCAACGAGACAATCAATCAATAAATCAATCAATACATTGACACATCAAATCAAACACTTGACAAATCAAATCAATGAAATGTATTTATAAAAGTCATTTTTACATAAGCAGTTGTCAGAAAGTGCTTTCATAAGTACGAAACACTCAAAGTCAGTGAGAGGAAACATGTTGGACAGGACACAGATACATACTAGTTACTATAGTAACGGCATTGTACTAGCAGAGTAACGGAGCTGAGCATTTTCTGCTATTACACAAACGCAGTAGAGACCGTTGCTTTTATTCCACACTGTTACTAATGTAAGGTGTTACTGAGAAATATACAGATAACATGATCCATTGTACTTACAGAGGATCCATTAAAACTGTTAGAGAGAACACAGTTACTCGTCTACAGCTTTTATTTCAACATTACTGGCTGATTTCTGTTGTTTTCACTTCAGCAAGCTAACAATTATTCTGTAAAAATTCAAGTCCAGGACAGTCACACCACAGAACCAACAGCAGGCAACAGTCACACCACAGCACCAACAGCAGGGAACAGTCACACCACAGCACCAACAGCAGGGAACAGTCACACCACAGAACCAACAGCAGGGAACAGTCACACCACAGAACCAACAGCAGACAGCAGGGAACAGTGACACCACAGAACCAACAGCAGGGAACAGTCACACCACAGAACCAACAGCAGGTAACAGTCACACCACAGTACCAACAGCAGACAGCAGGGAACAGTCACACCACAGAACCAACAGCAGGTAACAGTCACATCACAGAACCAACAGCAGACAGCAGGGTACAGTCACACCACAGAACCAACAGCAGGGTACAGTCACACCACAGAACCAACAGCAGGGAGCAGTCACACCAACAGCAGGTACTACACAATTGATGATGTAAAGCTAATGGTTAACAAGGGCGAGAGGATGAATCTGGTCAGCATTCACAAACAGATCACACTCAGACCAGAAAACAACGCAGATTCCAGAGCAACAGCCTCTATAATCTGGCAGTGCTATAAAACATCATCAACCACTATGCAGCCACGAGGCCCATCATCTAACCAGCCATCAGCCTCTATAATCTGGCAGTGCTGTAAAACATCATCTAACCAGCCAACAGCCTCTATAATCTGGCAGTGCTGTAAAACATAATCTAACCAGTCAACAGCCTCTATAATCTGGCAGTGCTGTAAAACATCATCTAACCAGTCAACAGCCTCTATAATCTGGCAGTGCTGTAAAACATCATCTAACCAGCCAACAGCCTCTATAATCTGGCAGTGCTGTAAAACATCATCTAACCAGACAACAGCCTCTATAATCTGGCAGTGCTGTAAAACATCATCTAACCAGACAACAGCCTCTATAATCTGGCAGTGCTGTAAAACATCATCTAACCAGCCAACAGCCTCTATAATCTGGCAGTGCTGTAAAACAGGGCAGGCCGCATTGTGAGGGCCTCCATCCATTAGCAGCCACAAGGCCCATCACCTAACCAGCCACGAACCACTACGCAGCCACAAGGCCCATCACCTAACCAGCCACCAGCCACTATGCAGTCACAAGGCCCATCATCAGCCACTATGCAGCCACAAGGCCCATCATCAGCCACTACGCAGCCACAAGGCCCATCATCTAACCAGCCACCAGCCACTATGCAGCCACAAGGCCCATCATCTAACCGGCCATCAACCACTACGTAGCCACAAGGCCCATCATCTACCCAGCCATCAGCCACTATGCAGCCACAAGGCCCATCATCTAACCAGCCATCAGCCACGAGGCCCATCATCTAACCAGCCACCAGCCACTATGCAGCCACAAGGCCCATCATCAATCACTATGCAGCCACGAGGCCCATCATCTACCCAGCCATCAGCCACTATGCAGCCACAAGGCCCATCATCTAAACAGCCATCAGCCACGAGGCCCATCATCTAACCAGCCATCAGCCACTATGCAGCCACGAGGCCCATCATCTACCCAGCCACCAACCACTATGCAGCCACATGGCCCATCATCTACCCAGCCATCAGCCACAAGGCCCATCATCTAACCGGCCATTAGCCACTACGCAGCCACATGGCCCATCATCTACCCAGCCACCAGCCATTAGCAGCCACGAGACCCATCATCTACCCAGCCACTAGCCACTATGCAGCCACAAGGCCCATCATCTAACCAGCCATCAGCCACGAGGCCCATCATCTACCCAGCCATCAGCCACAAGGCCCATCATCTACCCAGCCACCAGCCACTATGCAGCCACAAAGCCAATCATCTACCCAGCCATCAGCCACTATGCAGCCACAAGGCCCATCATCTAACCAGCCATCAGCCACTACAGCAGCCACAAGGCCCATCATCTACCCAGCCATCAACCACTACGTAGCCACAAGGCCCATCATCTACCCAGCCATCAGCCACTATGCAGCCACAAGGCCCATCATCTAACCAGCCATCAGCCACGAGGCCCATCATCTAACCAGCCACCAGCCACTATGCAGCCACAAGGCCCATCATCAATCACTATGCAGCCACAAGGCCCATCATCTACCCAGCCATCAGCCACTATGCAGCCACAAGGCCCATCATCTAAACAGCCATCAGCCACGAGGCCCATCATCTAACCAGCCATCAGCCACTATGCAGCCACGAGGCCCATCATCTACCCAGCCACCAACCACTATGCAGCCACATGGCCCATCATCTACCCAGCCACCAGCCATTAGCAGCCACAAGACCCATCATCTACCCAGCCACTAGCCACTATGCAGCCACAAGGCCCATCATCTAACCAGCCATCAGCCACGAGGCCCATCATCTACCCAGCCATCAGCCACAAGGCCCATCATCTACCCAGCCACCAGCCACTATGCAGCCACAAAGCCAATCATCTACCCAGCCATCAGCCACTATGCAGCCACAAGGCCCATCATCTAACCAGCCATCAGCCACTACAGCAGCCACGAGGCCCATCATCTACCCAGCCATCAGCCACTATGCAGCCACAAGGCCCATCATCTACCCAGCCATCAGCCACTATGCAGCCACAAGGCCCATCATCTAACCAGTCATCAGCCACTACAGCAGCCACAAGGCCCATCATCTAACCAGCCATCAGCCACTACGCAACCACAAGGCCCATCATCTAACCAGCCATCAGCCACTACGCAGCCACAAGGCCCAACATCTAACCAGCCATCAGCCACAAGGCCCATCATCTACCCAGCCATCAGCCACAAGGCACATCATCTAACCAGCCATCAACCACTATGCAGCCACAAGGCCCATCATCTACCCAGCCATCAGCCACTACGCAGCCACAAGGCCCATCATCTAACCGGCCATCAACCACTACGTAGCCACAAGGCCCATCATCTACCCAGCCATCAGCCACTATGCAGCCACAAGGCCCATCATCTAACCAGCCATCAGCCACGAGGCCCATCATCTAACCAGCCACCAGCCACTATGCAGCCACAAGGCCCATCATCAATCACTATGCAGCCACGAGGCCCATCATCTACCCAGCCATCAGCCACTATGCAGCCACAAGGCCCATCATCTAAACAGCCATCAGCCACGAGGCCCATCATCTAACCAGCCATCAGCCACTATGCAGCCACGAGGCCCATCATCTACCCAGCCACCAACCACTATGCAGCCACATGGCCCATCATCTACCCAGCCATCAGCCACAAGGCCCATCATCTAACCAGCCATTAGCCACTACGCAGCCACATGGCCCATCATCTACCCAGCCACCAGCCATTAGCAGCCACGAGACCCATCATCTACCCAGCCACAAGCCACTATGCAGCCACAAGGCCCATCATCTAACCAGCCATCAGCCACAAGGCCCATCATCTAAACAGCCATCAGCCACGAGGCCCATCATCTAACCAGCCATCAGCCACTATGCAGCCACGAGGCCCATCATCTACCCAGCCACCAACCACTATGCAGCCACATGGCCCATCATCTACCCAGCTATCAGCCACAAGGCCCATCATCTAACCGGCCATTAGCCACTACGCAGCCACATGGCCCATCATCTACCCAGCCACCAGCCATTAGCAGCCACAAGACCCATCATCTACCCAGCCACTAGCCACTATGCAGCCACAAGGCCCATCATCTAACCAGCCATCAGCCACGAGGCCCATCATCTACCCAGCCATCAGCCACAAGGCCCATCATCTACCCAGCCACCAGCCACTATGCAGCCACAAAGCCAATCATCTACCCAGCCATCAGCCACTATGCAGCCACAAGGCCCATCATCTAACCAGCCATCAGCCACTACAGCAGCCACGAGGCCCATCATCTACCCAGCCATCAGCCACTATGCAGCCACAAGGCCCATCATCTACCCAGCCATCAGCCACTATGCAGCCACAAGGCCCATCATCTAACCAGTCATCAGCCACTACAGCAGCCACAAGGCCCATCATCTAACCAGCCATCAGCCACTACGCAACCACAAGGCCCATCATCTAACCAGCCATCAGCCACTACGCAGCCACAAGGCCCAACATCTAACCAGCCATCAGCCACAAGGCCCATCATCTACCCAGCCATCAGCCACAAGGCACATCATCTAACCAGCCATCAACCACTATGCAGCCACAAGGCCCATCATCTACCCAGCCATCAGCCACTACGCAGCCACAAGGCCCATCATCTAACCGGCCATCAACCACTACGTAGCCACAAGGCCCATCATCTACCCAGCCATCAGCCACTATGCAGCCACAAGGCCCATCATCTAACCAGCCATCAGCCACGAGGCCCATCATCTAACCAGCCACCAGCCACTATGCAGCCACAAGGCCCATCATCAATCACTATGCAGCCACAAGGCCCATCATCTACCCAGCCATCAGCCACTATGCAGCCACAAGGCCCATCATCTAAACAGCCATCAGCCACGAGGCCCATCATCTAACCAGCCATCAGCCACTATGCAGCCACGAGGCCCATCATCTACCCAGCCACCAACCACTATGCAGCCACATGGCCCATCATCTACCCAGCCATCAGCCACAAGGCCCATCATCTAACCAGCCATTAGCCACTACGCAGCCACATGGCCCATCATCTACCCAGCCACCAGCCATTAGCAGCCACGAGACCCATCATCTACCCAGCCACAAGCCACTATGCAGCCACAAGGCCCATCATCTAACCAGCCATCAGCCACGAGGCCCATCATCTACCCAGCCATCAGCCACAAGGCCCATCATCTACCCAGCCACCAGCCACTATGCAGCCACAAAGCCAATCATCTACCCAGCCATCAGCCACTATGCAGCCACAAGGCCCATCATCTATCACTATGCAGCCACGAGGCCCATCATCTACCCAGCCATCAGCCACTATGCAGCCACAAGGCCCATCATCTAAACAGCCATCAGCCACGAGGCCCATCATCTAACCAGCCATCAGCCACTATGCAGCCACGAGGCCCATCATCTACCCAGCCACCAACCACTATGCAGCCACATGGCCCATCATCTACCCAGCCATCAGCCACAAGGCCCATCATCTAACCGGCCATTAGCCACTACACAGCCACATGGCCCATCATCTACCCAGCCACCAGCCATTAGCAGCCACGAGACCCATCATCTACCCAGCCACTAGCCACTATGCAGCCACAAGGCCCATCATCTAACCAGCCATCAGCCACGAGGCCCATCATCTACCCAGCCATCAGCCACAAGGCCCATCATCTACCCAGCCACCAGCCACTATGCAGCCACAAAGCCAATCATCTACCCAGCCATCAGCCACTATGCAGCCACAAGGCCCATCATCTAACCAGCCATCAGCCACTACAGCAGCCACGAGGCCCATCATCTACCCAGCCATCAGCCACTATGCAGCCACAAGGCCCATCATCTAACCAGCCACCAGCCACTATGCAGCCACAAGGCCCATCATCTAACCGGCCATCAACCACTACGTAGCCACAAGGCTCATCATCTACCCAGCCATCAGCCACTATGCAGCCACAAGGCCCATCATCTAACCAGCCATCAGCCACGAGGCCCATCATCTAACCAGCCATCAGCCACTATGCAGCCACAAGGCCCATCATCAATCACTATGCAGCCACGAGGCCCATCATCTACCCAGCCATCAGCCACTATGCAGCCACAAGGCCCATCATCTAAACAGCCATCAGCCACGAGGCCCATCATCTAACCAGCCATCAGCCACTATGCAGCCACGAGGCCCATCATCTACCCAGCCACCAACCACTATGCAGCCACATGGCCCATCATCTACCCAGCCATCAGCCACAAGGCCCATCATCTAACCGGCCATCAGCCACTATGCAGCCACGAGGCCCATCATCTACCCAGCCACCAACCACTACGCAGCCACATGGCCCATCATCTACCCAGCCACCAGCCATTAGCAGCCACGAGACCCATCATCTACCCAGCCACTAGCCACTATGCAGCCACAAGGCCCATCATCTAACCAGCCATCAGCCACGAGGCCCATCATCTACCCAGCCATCAGCCACAAGGCCCATCATCTACCCAGCCACCAGCCACTATGCAGCCACAAAGCCAATCATCTACCCAGCCATCAGCCACTATGCAGCCACAAGGCCCATCATCTAACCAGCCATCAGCCACTACAGCAGCCACGAGGCCCATCATCTACCCAGCCATCAGCCACTATGCAGCCACAAGGCCCATCATCTACCCAGCCATCAGCCACTATGCAGCCACAAGGCCCATCATCTAACCAGCCATCAGCCACTACAGCAGCCACAAGGCCCATCATCTAACCAGCCATCAGCCACTACGCAACCACAAGGCCCATCATCTAACCAGCCATCAGCCACTACGCAGCCACAAGGCCCAACATCTAACCAGCCATCAGCCACAAGGCCCATCATCTACCCAGCCATCAGCCACAAGGCCCATCATCTAACCAGCCATCAACCACTATGCAGCCACAAGGCCCATCATCTACCCAGCCATCAGCCACTATGCAGCCACAAGGCCCAACATCTACCCAGCCATCAACCACTATGCAGCCACAAGGCCCATCATCTAACCAGCCACCAGCCACTATGCAGCCACAAGGCCCATCATCTAACCAGCCATCAGCCACTACGCAGCCACAAGGCCCATCATCTACCCAGCCACCAGCCATTATCAGCCACAAGGCCCATCATCTAACCAGCCATCAGCCACTATGCAGCCACAAGGCCCATCATCTAACCGGCCATCAGCCACTACGCAGCCACAAGGCCCATCATCTACTATGCAGCCACAAGGCCCATCATCTACCCAGCCATCAGCCACAAGGCCCATCATCTACCCAGCCACCAGCCACTATGCAGCCACAAGGCCCATCATCTACCCAGCCACTAGCCACTATGCAGCCACAAGGCCCATCATCTACCCAGCCATCAGCCACTATGCAGCCACGAGGCCCATCATCTACTCAGCCATCAGCCACTATGCAGCCACAAGGCCCATCATCTACCCAGCCACCAGCCACTATGCAGCCACGAGGCCCATCATCTACCCAGCCACCAGCCACTATGCAGCCACAAGGTCCATCAGAGATGGAGGAAAGAGGCCCAGAGAGGCTTGGAAACGCAGACATGTTTACATCAGCTCTCCATTAGAGTCTCGTTCTATTATTTTCACGTGTGGTCATCGCTTGTCGATCAAATCTAGTATGATAAAGAATAATTAAACGATTGAGAATACACCTACGTGTAGTTCAGTGGAGGCTGCTGAGGGGAGGATGGCTCATAATAACGTCTGGAATGGATTTTCAGTGGGAATGGTACCATACACATCAAACACGTTGGTTTCCATGTAGCTGATACCATTTCCATTGACTCCATTCTGGTCGTTGTTATGAGCCGTCCTCCCCTCAGCAGCCTCCACTGGGCTCGTTGAACTGTTTACAGAAGAGAATCGTGGCAGGTGTCGGTTCTGCCTCTGACCTTAAACTCAGTTTCACCACTGAGAGTCCCTGGTCCAAGCATTCACCCCATTTCCTGCTCATCTCCCACAATAACTCTGTACGGGTTAGGGATAGCATTGTGTTTGTGTTAGCATTGTAAATAAATCCAAAAGTACTGTACAGCTGATTGATTTGTGTGGGGAGGGCTGAATGTAGATATGGCGGGTACCTGGTGCCTGAATGGCATTGATGACAAGGTACATATTTAACCAGCTGTTATCCAGGTGAGCAGGAGGACGAGAGAGGACACAGATGTGTTCCAATCCGTCCACGACGCTACAGTCAGAGCTAATAACACTAGAGTCCTCTCACAGGCACAGGGCCGACTCAAATTGCGCCCTATGTCCTACATAGTGCACTCCTTTTGACCAGGGCCCTTGTCCAAAGTAGTGCACCACAGAAGAAAAAGGACCCCATATGGAATGCATTACAAAATATACGAGGAAATATGAAAAGAGACGGTTTTTAGACGTGTTGTTTGTTGATAGCGACGGTTTGTCGACCTCCGTACTCAGTCAGTCACATCCTAATCAACACCAGCTTCATGATGAGCAACATACATGCTATAATGACTAGCTAGATGATTAATGACTACATCACACTGAAGACAGTTACATCACACTGAAGACAGCTACATCACACTGAAGACAGTTACATCACACTGGAGACAGCTACATCACACTGAAGACAGCTACATCACACTGAAGACAGCTACATCACACTGGAGACAGCTACATCACACTGAAGACAGCTACATCACACTGAAGACAGCTACATCACACTGAAGATAGTTACATCACACTGAAGACAGCTACATCACACTGAAGATAGTTACATCACACTGAAGACAGCTACATCACACTGAAGACAGCTACATCACACTGAAGACAGCTACATCACACTGAAGACAGCTACATCACACTGAAGACAGCTACATCACACTGAAGACAGTTACATCACACTGGAGACAGCTACATCACACTGAAGACAGCTATATCACACTGAAGACAGCTATATCACACTGAAGACAGCTACATCACACTGGAGACAGCTACATCACACTGAAGACAGCTACATCACACTGAAGATAGTTACAGTTACATCACACTGAAGACAGCTACATCACACTGAAGACAGTTACATCACACTGAAGACAGCTACATCACACTGAAGACAGCTACATCACACTGAAGACAGCTACATCACACTGGAGACAGCTACATCACACTGAAGACAGCTACATCACACTGAAGACAGTTACATCACACTGAAGACAGCTACATCACACTGAAGACAGCTACATCACACTGAAGACAGCTACATCACACTGAAGACAGTTACATCACACTGAAGACAGCTACATCACACTGAAGACAGCTACATCACACTGAAGACAGCTACATCACACTGAAGACAGTTACATCACACTGGAGACAGCTACATCACACTGAAGACAGTTACATCACACTGAAGACAGCTACATCACACTGAAGACAGCTACATCACACTGAAGACAGTTACATCACACTGAAGACAGCTACATCACACTGAAGATAGTTACAGTTACATCACACTGAAGACAGCTACATCACACTGAAGACAGTTACATCACACTGAAGACAGCTACATCACACTGAAGACAGCTACATCACACTGAAGACAGCTACATCACACTGAAGACAGCTACATCACACTGGAGACAGCTACATCACACTGAAGACAGCTACATCACACTGAAGACAGTTACATCACACTGAAGACAGCTACATCACACTGAAGACAGCTACATCACACTGAAGACAGCTACATCACACTGAAGACAGTTACATCACACTGGAGACAGCTACATCACACTGAAGACAGTTACATCACACTGAAGACAGCTACATCACACTGAAGACAGCTACATCACACTGAAGACAGTTACATCACACTGGAGACAGCTACATCACACTGAAGACAGCTACATCACACTGAAGACAGCTACATCACACTGAAGACAGCTACATCACACTGGAGACAGCTACATCACACTGAAGACAGCTACATCACACTGAAGACAGCTACATCACACTGAAGACAGCTACATCACACTGGAGACAGCTACATCACACTGAAGACAGCTACATCACACTGAAGACAGTTACATCACACTGGAGACAGCTACATCACACTGAAGACAGCTACATCACACTGGAGACAGCTACATCACACTGAAGACAGCTACATCACACTGAAGACAGCTACATCACACTGAAGACAGCTACATCACACTGAAGACAGTTACATCACACTGAAGACAGCTACATCACACTGAAGACAGCTACATCACACTGAAGACAGCTACATCATACTGAAGACAGCTACATCACACTGAAGACAGCTACATCACACTGAAGACAGCTACATCACACTGAAGACAGCTACATCACACTGAAGACAGCTACATCACACTGAAGACAGCTACATCACACTGAAGACAGCTACATCACACTGAAGACAGCTACATCACACTGGAGACAGCTACATCACACTGAAGACAGCTACATCACACTGGAGACAGCTACATCACACTGAAGACAGCTACATCACACTGAAGACAGTTACATCACACTGAAGACAGTTACATTTTGTAATGGATACATCCCACTGAAGATAGTTACATCTTGTAATGGATACATCCCACTGAAGACAGTTACATCTTGTAATGGATACATCACACTGAAGACAGTTACATTTTGTAATGGATACATCCCACTGAAGACAGTTACATTTTGTAATGGATACATCCCACTGAAGACAGTTACATCTTGTAATGGATACATCCCACTGAAGACAGCTACATCACACTGAAGACAGTTACATCCCACTGAAGACAGCTACATTTTGTAATGGATACATCACATTTCAATATTTTTTGGGGACAGAATGAGCACTATCAATCTTTTGATGACGGAAGGAAACATTTTGGTGGAAAGACAAATCTAGAGTACATCTTTACAAAGAAAAGACAAATCTAGAGTACATCTCTACAGAGAAAAGACACATCTAGAGTACATCTCTACAGAGAAAAGACACATCTAGAGTACATCTCTACAGAGAAAAGACACATCTAGAGTACATCTCTACAGAGAAAAGACACATCTAGAGTACATCTTTACAAAGAAAAGACAAATCTAGAGTACATCTCTACAAAGAAAATGTCTCTTCTCTGGTCTGTTCTCTGGTCTGTTCTCTGGTCTGTTCTCTGGTCTCTGGTCTGTTCTCTGGTCTCTGGTCTGTTCTCTGGTCTGTTCTCTAGTCTCTGGTCTGTTCTCTGGTCTGTTCTCTGGTCTGTGGTCTATTCTCTGGTCTCTGGTCTGTTCTCTGGTCTGTTCTCTAGTCTCTGGTCTGTTCTCTGGTCTATTACTGGGCTGTTCTCTGGTCTGTTCTCTAGTCTCTGGTCTGTTCTCTGGTCTATTACTGGGTTGTTCTCTGGTCTGTTCTCTGGTCTGTTCTCTGGTCTCTGGTCTGTTCTCTGGTCTGTTATCTGGTCTCTGGTCTGTTCTCTGGTCTGTGGTCTATTCTCTGGTCTATTACTGGGCTGTTCTCTGGTCTGTTCTCTAGTCTCTGGTCTGTTCTCTGGTCTATTACTGGGTTGTTCTCTGGTCTGTTCTCTGGTCTGTTCTCTGGTCTCTGGTCTGTTCTCTGGTCTGTTCTCTGGTCTCTGGTCTGTTCTCTGGTCTGTTCTCTAGTCTCTGGTCTGTTCTCTGGTCTATTACTGGGCTGTTCTCTGGTCTGTTCTCTAGTCTCTGGTCTGTTCTCTGGTCTATTACTGGGTTGTTCTCTGGTCTGTTCTCTGGTCTGGTCTCTGGTCTCTGGTCTGTTCTCTGGTCTGTTCTCTGGTCTCTGGTCTGCTCTCTGGTCTGTGGTCTATTCTCTGGTCTCTGGTCTGTTCTCTGGTCCGTTCTCTAGTCTCTGGTCTGTTCTCTGGTCTATTACTGGGTTGTTCTCTGGTCTGTTCTCTAGTCTGTTCTCTGGTCTCTGGTCTATTCTCTAGACTCTGGTCTGTTCTCTGGTCTGTTCTCTGGTCTGTGGTCTATTCTCTGGTCTCTGGTCTGTTCTCTAGTCTCTGGTCTGTTCTCTGGTCTATTACTGGGCTGTTATCTGGTCTGTTCTCTAGTCTCTGGTCTGATCTCTGGTCTATTACTGGGTTGTTCTCTGGTCTGTTCTCTGGTCTGTTCTCTGGTCTCTGGTCTGTTCTCTGGTCTGTTCTCTGGTCTCTGGTCTGTTCTCTGGTCTGTGGTCTATTCTCTGGTCTCTGGTCTGTTCTCTGGTCTGTTCTCTAGTCTCTGGTCTGTTCTCTAGACTCTGGTCTGGTCTCTGGTCTGTTCTCTGGTCTCTGGTCTGTTCTCTGGTCTGTGGTCTATTCTCTGGTCTCTAGTCTGTTCTCTGGTCTGTTCTCTAGTCTCTGGTCTGTTCTCTGGTCTGTTCTCTGGTCTCTAGTCTGTTCTCTAGTCTCTGGTCTGTTCTCTGGTCTGTTCTCTGGTCTGTGGTCTGTTCTCTGGTCTCTTGTCTGGTCTCTGGTCTGTTCTCTGGTCTGTTCTCTGGTCTGTTCTCGGATCTGTTCTCGGGTCTGTTCTTTGGTCTGTTCTCTGGTCTGTTCTCTAGTCTCTAGTCTGCAGAGTTGGTCCCAGGTCTCTCGTCTGGTCTGTACAGTAGGTCCCAGGTCTCTGGTCTGTACAGTAGGTCCCAGGTCTCTTGTCTGGTCTGCACAGTAGGTCCCAGGTCTCTGGTCTGGTCTGTACAGTAGACCCAGGTTTCTGGTCTGTATAGTAGGTCTCAGGTCTCAGGTCTCTGGTCTGGTCTGGTCTGTATAGTAGGTCTCATGTCTCTTGTCTGGTCTGCACAGTAGGTCCCAGGTCTCTGGTCTGGTCTGTACAGTAGGTCCCAGGTCTCTGGTCTGTTTTGCAGGTCTCAGGTCTCTGGTCTGGTCTGTAAAGTAGGTCCCAGGTCTCTGGTCTGGTCTGTACCGTAGACCCAGATTTCTGGTCTGTATAGTAGGTCCCAGGTCTCTGGTCTGTACAGCAGGTCTCTGGTCTGGTCTGTAAAGTAGGTCTCAGGTCTCTGGTCTGGTCTGTACAGTAGACCCAGGTTTCTGGTCTGTATAGTAGGTCCCAGGTCTCTTGTCTGGTCTGCACAGTAGGTCCCAGGTCTCTGGTCTGGTCTGTACAGTAGGTCCCAGGTCTCTGGTCTGGTCTGTACAGTAGATCACAGGTCTCTGGTCTAGTCTGTACAGTAGGTCCCAGGTCTCTGGTCTGGTCTGTACAGTAGATCACAGGTCTCTGGTCTGGTCTGTACAGTAGGTCCCAGGTCTCTGGTCTGGTCTGTACAGTAGGTCCCAGGTCTCTGGTCTGTACAATGGGTCCCAGGTCTCTGGTCTGGTCTGTACAGTAGGTCCCAGGTCTCTGGTATGGTCTGTATAGTAGGTCCTAGGTCTGGTCTGTATAGTAGGTCCCAGGTCTCTGGTCTGGTCTGTACAGTAGGTCCCAGGTCTCTGGTCTGGTCTGTATAGTAGGTCCCAGGTCTCTGGTCTGGTCTATATAGTAGGTCCCAGGTCTCGGGTCTGTATAGTAGGTCCCAGGTCTCTGGTCTGGTCTCTATAGTAGGTCCCAGGTCTCTGGTCTGGTCTGTACAGTGGGTTTCAGGTCTCTGGTCTGGTCTGTAAAGTAGGTCCCAGGTCTCTGGTCTGGTCTGTACAGTAGGTCTCAGGTCTCTGGTCTGGTCTTTACAGTAGGTCCCAGGTCTCTGGTCTGGTCTTTACAGTAGGTCCCAGGTCTCTGGTCTGGTCTATACAGTAGGTCCCAGGTCCCAGGGGTCTCACAAGGCCCTCTCCTGTCCCACAGAGAATGCAGGTCCCTTGGGTTTCTCCTGCACAACAGAAGGGCATGGAGACACTTCTCCAGGGAACTGTGGAACTGTGGAGTTGTTGAGCGAGCCAGAGGACAAAGACAAAAAGCCCTCCCTCCCTCCCTCCCACTCTCCCTTCCTGCCTCCCTCACACTCTCCTTCCCTGCCTCCCTCCCTCCCTCCCTCCCTCCTCCTCTGTCTACCTGCCTGCCTCAAGAGAAACAAGACAATCCCCCTGATTGACAATTAGAAACCCAGTTACCAGGGAGCTGTGGAGTTATGGAAGCATGAAGGCCAGCCAGTGTACAAGGCCAGCTACTGAAGCTACTCAGCCTGCCTTGTGTCTGGCCTGGAAGAACAATACCCCTGGATGCAGAAACAAACCCAGTTAGCAGGGACTTCATCTCTCTCCTCTGACTTTTTATTGTGTGACATCAAGTTTGTTTCTGCCAATTCAGTGTTGTAAACAGAACAGTACAACATTGTCAAATCAATCATCCAATATTGCAGAGAGACATTGGGATTTAAAATTGGGAAGCAGAGGATCTACTTAAGTATATTGTCTAGCTCTAATCATTTCCCGAACACTGTGACTTGGTCTGTACAGATTGTTTGCACATACCTTTCTGCACTGTACTGAGAGATACTCTACAGTCTGTTCACACCAACCACCTCACAAACTGAACTGAGAGACTCTACAGTCTGTTCACACCAACCACCTCACAAACTGAACTGATGAAGTAGTTTCCATTGTGTCCCCTCATCAACAACTTTCCAGACCAGACACACCCAGACCAGACACATCCAGACCAGACACATCCAGACCAGACCAGACA
Source organism: Oncorhynchus clarkii lewisi (assembly GCF_045791955.1). Lineage (NCBI taxonomy): Eukaryota > Metazoa > Chordata > Actinopteri > Salmoniformes > Salmonidae > Oncorhynchus > Oncorhynchus clarkii. The sequence goes on from NC_092155.1 coordinate 73,913,967, forward strand.
CATCCAGACCAGACACATCCAGACCAGACACATCCAGACCAGACCAGACACATCCAGACCAGACACATCCAGACCAGACACATTCAGAACAGACCAGACACATCCAGACCAGACACATCCAGACCAGACACATCCAGACAGACAGACACATCCAGAACAGACCAGACACATCCAGACCAGACCAGACCAGACACATCCAGACAGACAGACACATCCAGACCAGACCAGACACATCCAGACAGACAGACACATCCAGACCAGACACATCCAGACCAGACAGATCCAGACAGACAGACACATCCAGACAGACAGACACATCCAGACCAGACCAGACACATCCAGACAGACAGACACATCCAGACAGACACATCCAGACCAGACAGATCCAGACAGACAGACACATCCAGACAGACAGACACATCCAGACCAGACAAGACACATCCAGACAGACAGACACATCCAGACAGACAGACACATCCAGACCAGACCAGACACATCCAGAACAGACCAGACACATCCAGAACAGACCAGACACATCCAGACCAGATACATCCAGACCAGACACATTCAGAACAGACCAGACACATCCAGACAGACAGACACATCCAGACCAGACCAGACACATCCAGACAGACAGACACATCCAGACCAGACCAGACACATCCAGACCAGACACATCCAGACAGACAGACAGACACATCCAGACAGACAGACACATCCAGACCAGACCAGACACATCCAGACAGACAGACACATCCAGACAGACAGACAGACACATCCAGACCAGACCAGACACATCCAGAACAGACCAGACACATCCAGAACAGACCAGACACATCCAGACCAGACACATCCAGACCAGACACATCCAGACAGACAGACAAAAGAGAAAATATCCCAGAGCCAGCCGTTATATCCAGACCATTAAAACAGTAGAGTCTGACTAACAGGTGCAATTTGAGGTGCCAATATGATGTGTGCAGCTGTTGGTGCCTAGTAGTAAAGACATCCATGCCTCCCTCCCTCCCTCCCTCCCTACCTCCCTCCCTACCTACCTCCCTCCCTCCCTCCCTCCCTCTCTCCCTACCTCCCTCTCTCTTTGCCTTGATGACAGCTTTGCACACGCTTGGCATTCTCTCAACCAGCTTCATGAGGTAGTCACCTGGAATGCATTTCAAGTAACAGGTGTGACTTGTTAAAAGTTAATTTGTGGAATTTCTGTCCTTAATGCTTTTGAGCCAATCAGTTGTGTTGTGTCAAGGTAGGGTTGGTATACAGATGATAGCCCTATTTAGTAAAAGACCAAGTCCATATTATGGCAAGAACAGCTCAAATACAAAGAGAAACAACAGTCCATCATTACTTTAAGACACAAAGGTCAGTCAATACAGAACATTTCAAGAACTTTGAACATTTCTTCAAATGCAGTCGCAGAAAAACATGACATAAAGTTGATTTCTTTGCCACATTTTTTTTGCAGTGCCCTATAACCAACCGGATGCATGTTTTGGATCATCTGAATTCTTTACAGACATCCTTCTTTTCAATCTGTCAATTAGGTTAGTATTGTGGAGTACTACAATGTTGATCCATTCTCAGTTTTCTCCAATCACAGCCATTCATAAAAAAAAGCCATCCCTTATTTATCAGATTGGTCCTTCGAGCCAGAATACTTACTATTGCACAATCCATCACAGTGTATTTATGAGATCAATATAACAATCGTTTGCCACTTATGCAAAATGGGACTAACAATAAAGGGAGTGTATATCAAGACCAGTCTGGTTAGGATCTCTGATTTACTGGTTGTGTAATCTCATCACCTCGATCATGCTATGCATCCAAACGTGAAATTGTATAGGAAAGCATAGCTCTGCAAATGTGCGAATGGAATATTTTGACATGGTAATGACGTCTGAGTACAGTGTCCAAAATGGCATCCTACTGCCTACAAAAGTAGGACACTACATAGAAAATAGAGTGACATTTGGGACACAGCTTAAGGGTGAATCCCACTTGAATAGGAGTCGGGAATGGATCGGATCGTCTGCATTATTCTTCCTTTACGGAAGCCTATTCACACCTTGGCAAATCAAATTGGTCTCTCGGTGACAGCTTTAATCGCCGCTCTGATTAAATTTAGACAATAATCGAGAAATACAATCTGTGGCTGCACATAGAAAACAAGTATTTAGAAAGGAAATTGTATTCCGTCAGAATCACTTTCACAGTAACAGCTCAGAGAACCATCGATAACGTACAAATGTTCCACATTTATGAGGTAAGTTGATTGGAATCCAACAGACTTGATAAAACTCAACTCAAGTGTTTCAGATCTCACAGAACAAACGCATTAGCATCTATTGATAGAATGGTCCTTCAACATGAAACATTCAACATGAACCTCAACATTCAACATGAAACATTCAACATCAACATTCAACATGAAACATTCAACATGAACATCAACATTCAAAAAATAAATATTCAATATGAACATCAACATTCAACACTCAAAAAATTAAAACATTAAAAATGAACGTCAACATGTAACATGAACATTCAACATTAAACAGCCTACCATTACACAGGGAGGGTAGACTCTGATTCTAGTACACAGGGAGGGTAGATTCTGATTCTAGTACACAGGGAGGGTAGATTCTGATTCTAGTACACAGGGAGGGTAGATTCTGATTCTAGTACACAGGGAGGGTAGATTCTGATTCTAGTACACAGGGAGGGTAGATTCTGATTCTAGTACACAGGGAGGGTAGATTCTGATTCTAGTACACAGGGAGGGTAGATTCTGATTATAGTACACAGGGAGGGTAGATTCTGATTCTAGTACACAGGGAGGGTAGATTCTGATTCTGACAAGATAGTAGCTACTACAACAATTGGATATCATGAAATTGGGGAGAAAAAGGGGTCAAATTCAGAGAAAAAGAACACAAGCACACACACACACACACACACTGGCTGCATCTGTGTGTTTGTTTTTAGGTATGTGTACACGTGTGTGTGTGTGTGTGTGTGTGTGAAAGAGACATAGCCTAGATGTCTATACCATCCGTACTCATGTGTGAGAGTGTTTGCCAGCATTTTAACCTGTCTGTCAGTCTGGTGAGAGTTTTAGCCAGCATTTTAACCTGCCTGTCAGTCTGTTTATACCTTGACACCCCGGTCTACCAGGGAAGTGTCCCAAATGACACCCTATTCCCTATATAGTGCCCTACTTTTGACCAGAGCCCTATGGACCCTGGTCAAAATTAGTGGACTGTATAGGGAATAGATTGCAACTTGGGATGTACTAAGAGATATTAACCTTGTCTATTTAGTATCAGAGAATTAAGAAAATGTTTGAAGAGTTGCCAGGGTACCCAGAATCCTTCCAGGGTGCATTGCCATGTTGGACTGAAGAATTCCTCACCATTATACGAGCAGAACGAACAAGTGGCGCCAAGCTGGGAAAGGGAGGCCTATGGAAACTACAATAACCACTGTACACCATGCAGAGATAGCTGGGAGGGGAGGCCTATGGAAACTACAATAACCACTGTACACCATGCAGAGATAGCTGGGAGGGGAGGCCTATGGAAACTACAATAACCACTGTACACCATGCAGAGATAGCTGGGAGGGGAGGCCTATGGAAACTACAATAACCACTGTACACCATGCAGAGCTAGCTGGGAGGGGAGGCCTATGGAAACTACAATAACCACTGTACACCATGCAGAGCTAGCTGGGAGGGGAGGCCTATGGAAACTACAATAATCACTGTACACCATGCAGAGCTAGCTGGGGAGGGGAGGCCTATGGAAACTACAATAACCACTGTACACCATACAGAGCTAGATGGGGAGGGGAGGCCTATGGAAACTACAATAACCACGGTACACCACACAGAGCTAGCTGGGGAGGGGAGGCCTATGGAAACTACAATAACCCCTGTACACCATACAGAGCTAGATGGGAGGGGAGGCCTATGGAAACTACAATAACCACTGTACACCATGCAGAGCTAGCTGGGAGGGGAGGCCTATGGAAACTACAATAACCACTGTACACCATGCAGAGCTAGCTGGGAGGGGAGGCCTATGGAAACTACAATAACCACTGTACACCATGCAGAGCTAGCTGGGAGGGGACAAAAACAACAACACAGAGTTACACATGGGATAAACAAATGTACAGTCAATAACACAATAGAAAAATCTACATACAGTGTGGACTATAAACAAATACTACAGCTAGTAGTATAGTACAGTTCACAAATATTGATAATGATAATGACATGTGGCCTACAGGGAGGAGGTGAGGGCCCTGGGAGTGTGGTGCCAGAAGAATAACCTCTCCCTCAATGTCGACAAAACGAAGGAGCTGATCGTGGACTCAGCAGAGGGAGCACGACCCCTTATCCACATCGATGGGAACCGCAGTGGAGCAGATGGAAAGTTTCAAGTTACTCGGCGTACACATCACCGACGATCTGAAATGATCCACCCACACAGACAGTGTGGTGAAGACGGCGCAACAACGCCTCTTCAACCTCAGGAGACCGGGGGCAAACTAAGTGCCCTCCAGGACACCTACACCACCCGATATCACAAGGCCAAAGAGATCATCAAGGACAACAACCACCCGAGCCACTGCCTGCTCACCCCGCTACCATCCAGAAGGCGAGGTCAGAACAGGTGCATCAAAGCAGGGACAGAGAGACTGAAAACAGCTTCTATCTCAAGGCCATCAGACTGTTAAATAGCCATCACTAGCAGGCCTCCACCCGGTTACTCAACCCTTCACCTTAGAGGCTGCTGCCCCATATACATAGACATGGAATCACTGGCCACTTTAATAATGGAACACAGGTCACTTTAATAGTGTTTACATACTGCTTTACTCATCTCATATGTATATACTGTATTCTATTCTACTGTATTTTAGTCAATGCCACTCCTACATCGCTCGATCTAACATTTATATATTTCTGAATTCCATTCTTTTACTTTCAGATTTGTTTGTATTGTTGTGAATTGTTAGATACTACTGCACTGTTGGAGCTAGAAACACAAGCATTTCACTACACCTGCAATAACATCTGCTAAACGTGTATGTGACCAATAAAATGTGATCTGATTTGGGATATCATGGGCTATAATAGTATAGTTTACAAACATTGATCCTTATAATGACATGTGGATATCATGGACTGTCAGTCTTTGCTTCCATAGATCTGTCTATGACTTTAAGATTGGTTACATTGTCCCAGCCCCGTCTCTCAGCTTTATACCAAATCAAGTGGCAGGGATGCAGTTGGGCTAAAACACAGACTCAGAATTGTGACTTTAAAGTCAAATAGCTATGAGACATCAAATAGCCTGACATCTCGGTATCACCTGTTGGAAGGCTGTTTTACCTGAGAGCTGTTTTACCTGAGAGCTGTTTTACCTGAGAGCTGTTTTACCTGAGAGTTGTTTTACCTGAGAGCTGTTTTACCTGAGAGCTGTTTTACCTGAGAGTTGTTTTACCTGAGAGCTGTTTTACCTGAGAGCTGTTTTACCTGAGAGCTGTTTTACCTGAGAGTTGTTTTACCTGAGAGTTGTTTTACCTGAGAGTTGTTCTACCTGAGAGTTGTTTTACCTGAGAGCTGTTTTACCTGAGAGCTGTTTTACCTGAGAGCTGTTTTACCTGAGAGTTGTTTTACCTGAGAGCTGTTTTACCTGAGAGCTGTTTTACCTGAGAGCTGTTTTACCTGAGAGTTGTTTTACCTGAGAGCTGTTTTACCTGAGAGTTGTTTTACCTGAGAGCTGTTTTACCTGAGAGCTGTTTTACCTGAGAGCTGTTTTACCTGAGAGTTGTTTTACCTGAGAGCTGTTTTACCTGAGAGCTGTTTTACCTGAGAGTTGTTTTACCTGAGAGCTGTTTTAAGTGAGAGTTGTTTTACCTGAGAGCTGTTTTACCTGAGAGCTGTTTTACCTGAGAGCTGTTTTACCTGAGAGTTGTTTTACCTGAGAGCTGTTTTACCTGAGAGTTGTTTTACCTGAGAGCTGTTTTACCTGAGAGCTGTTTTACCTGAGAGCTGTTTTACCTGAGAGTTGTTTTACCTGAGAGCTGTTTTACCTGAGAGTTGTTTTACCTGAGAGCTGTTTTACCTGAGAGCTGTTTTACCTGAGAGCTGTTTTACCTGAGAGTTGTTTTACCTGAGAGCTGTTTTACCTGAGAGTTGTTTTACCTGAGAGCTGTTTTACCTGAGAGTTGTTTTACCTGAGAGCTGTTTTACCTGAGAGTTGTTTTACCTGAGAGCTATTTTGCTTTTACTGTGAGAAAATCCAGACTTCCAATCTTTCAAAACACACACACACACACAAACACACAACACACACACACAAACACACACACACACACACACACACACACACACACACACACACACACACAAACACACACACACACACACACACACACACACACACACACACAAACACAGTATTAGACTTCATTATTTCCTGCTCCTCTGATGCGTCTAATGATTTCACAGCAAGGGGCCCTTGCTGTCTTCCAGACAGTGTACAAACAGCTTAGACCACAGTAGAATAAACAGCAAATAGAATCACTCACATCTGATGTTAATCCGCCTTTTTAGGGGAGGCACTGATCTGGAACCTGCGGTACTGTAACAGGGAGATGAAATGAGAGAAAGACAGTGATGGAGATCCAGTCTCTCATTCGGTTCATTGATGGAGATCCAGTCTCTCATTCGGTTCATTGATAGAGATCCAGTCTCTCATTCGGTTCATTGATGGAGATCCAGTCTCTCATTCGGTTCATTGATGGAGATCCAGTCTCTCATTCGGTTCATTGATGGAGATCCAGTCTCTCATTCGGTTCATTGATAGAGATCCAGTCTCTCATTCGGTTCATTGATAGAGATCCAGTCTCTCATTCAGTTCATTGATAGAGATCCAGTCTCTCATTCGGGTTCATTGATAGAGATCCAGTCTCTCATTCAGTTCATTGATAGAGATCCAGTCTCTCATTTGGTTCATTGATAGAGATCCAGTCTCTCATTCAGTTCATTGATAGAGATCCAGTCTCTCATTCAGTTCATTGACAGAGATCCAGTCTCTCATTCAGTTCATTGACAGAGATCCAGTCTCTCATTCGGTTCATTGATAGAGATCCAGTCTCTCATTCAGTTCATTGACAGAGATCCAGTCTCTCATTCAGTTCATTGACAGAGATCCAGTCTCTCATTCGGTTCATTGATAGAGATCCAGTCTCTCATTCAGTTCATTGACAGAGATCCAGTCTCTCATTCGGTTCATTGACAGAGATCCAGTCTCTCATTCAGTTCATTGACAGAGATCCAGTCTCTCATTCAGTTCATTGACAGAGATCCAGTCTCTCATTCGGTTCATTCACATATTTGTGTAACATGATTTTTTATTTGATTGTGATAATTGATTCTTGGAAAATAGATTAATAAAGGATCGATAATGGAATAATGAAAATAAATGAACAGAGAATTAGTATTGTCACGCCCTGACCTTAAAGAGCCTTTTTATGTCTCTATTTTGGTTTGGTCAGGGTGTGATTTGGGTGGGCAGTCTATGTTCTGATTTCTCTGATTGGGAATCATACTTAGGCAGCCTTTTTCCCTTTTGTTATTGTGGGAAGTTGTCTTTGTTAGTGGCACTGTAGCCCTCGTAAGCTTCAAGGTCGTTTCTTAGTTTTCTTGTTTTGTTGGCGACATTTATATAAATAAAAGAAAATGTACGCTCACCACGCTGCGCTTTGGTCCACTTCTTCAGACGATCGTGACAAGTATATAGGAGTGTCAAACAGTGTGGTGAGAGCCAGGCTCAGAGAGGGGTCTGTCTGTCTGTCTGGTGAGAGCCAGGCTCGGATATGGGTCTGTCTGTCTGTCTGGTGAGAGCCAGGCTCAGATATGGGTCTGTCTGGTGAGAGCCAGGCTCAGATATGGGTCTGTCTGTCTGTCTGGTGAGAGCCAGGCTCAGAGAGGGGTCGGTCTGTCTGGTGTGGTGAGAGCCAGGCTCAGAGAGGGGTCTGTCTGTCTGTCTGGTGAGAGCCAGGCTCAGAGAGGGGTCGGTCTGTCTGGTGAGAGCCAGGCTCAGAGAGGGGGGTCTGTCTGTCTGTCTGGTGAGTGCCAGGCTCAGAGAGGGGTGTGTCTGGTGAGAGCCAGGCTCAGAGAGGGGTCTGTCTGGTGAGAGCCAGGCTCAGAGAGGGGTTTGTCTGGTGTGGTGAGAGCCAGGCTCAGAGAAGGGTCCACTTCTTCTTTGCACTTTGTGAACACTCAAGAATAAGTGCTAAATGGCTGATATTTTGTTATTGACAGTTAGACTGCACTCTGACAATATTGATGCTACTAACAATCATAATATTCTCCTATTTTTTCTGATTCCAGGTGCAAAGATAACAACACAGAACTTAACAAACTCCCAGTCTCTATAGCAACAGGTTATTTCCCACAGCCAGATCTATGGCTCTGTTTATACCTCTCAGCCCTATAGTTAGCTCAACAACATTTGTGATGAGATTTAAGGCTACCATTGATGCCACAATTGTACTCATTGTCACTGTCTGCATTCTAATTTCTAATATGCCTCCAACCTTCAAATTGTATTTTTGTTGCTGTAGCAATAAATGAATTCCTTCCTCCAGCCTGCCTCGAAGCAACCACTCTGTTCCTTCCTATCTCAGTGCCTTGGAATGGACTGTCCAATCGCTCACCAGCCAGACCGTCTCCTCAGTCAATCGTTTGATTAATTACATCTAGACCTGGGGTTTAATTCAATGATGATGTATTGGAGTGTAGCAGAAGGTTTACAGTTTATATACCTGGCTCAATACAAACATACATTACTATCTATCTATTCGGAGGCCTGGCTCAATACAAACATACATTACTATCTATATTCTGAGGCCTGGTGGTAGGTGGCCTAGTGGTTAGAGCGTTGGACTAGTAACCGAAAGGTTGCAGATCGAATCCCCGAGCTGACAAGGTAAAAATCTGTTGTTCTGCCCCTGAACAAGGCAGTTAATAACCCACTGTTCCTAGGCCGTCATTGAAAAGAAGAATTTGTTCTTAAGTGACTTGCCTACATAAAGAAAAAAAAAATATATATATAGAGATATAAAATAAAAAGGCCTGGCTCAATACAAACATATATTAATATCTATTCTGAGGTAAATAAGTGCTGGTCTATCAGACAAACATTGACTATACAATCACTTTTTTTGTGTTTGTTTTACGCACCTCTCTCTTATACTATAAAGATAAACTATAGAGATAGGAGTGCTTCCTTATCTCAACTATTTCACCCAGTTTCCAATACTCTGCTTGTTGGGTGGTCCCAGAAGAAGAGTTGATAGAGTAGAAAGTGTTGAACCTAAAGTTGCTGTCAAAAAGAGTGGCTTTTTGCCTACGTATGCTATCAGACTGTAGTACCACTATTCACCACTAGGTTCGCAGGTCTGCAAGCCAATATACCCTGCATTACCATTGTTCACCACTAGGTTTGCAGGTCTGCAAGCCAATATACCCTGCATTACCAATGTTCACCACTAGGCCTGCAAGCCAATATACCCTGCATTACCATTGTTCACCACTAGGTTTGCAGGTCTGCAAGCCAATATACCCTGCATTACCAATGTTCACCACTAGGTTTGCAAGCCAATATACCCTGCATTACCAATGTTCACCACTAGGTCTGCAAGCCAATATACCCTGCATTACCATTGTTCACCACTAGGTTTGCAGGTCTGCAAGCCAATATACCCTGCATTACCAATGTTCACCACTAGGTCTGCAAGCCAATATACCCTGCATTACCATTGTTCACCACTAGGTTTGCAGGTCTGCAAGCCAATATACCCTGCATTACCAATGTTCACCACTAGGTCTGCAAGCCAATATACCCTGCATTACCATTGTTCACCACTAGGCCTGCAAGCCAATATACCCTGCACTACCATTGTTCACCACTAGGTTTGCAGGTCTGCAAGCCAATATACCCTGCATTACCAATGTTCACCACTAGGTTTGCAAGCCAATATACCCTGCATTACCATTGTTCACCACTAGGTCTGCAAGCCAATATACCCTGCATTACCAATGTTCACCACTAGGTCTGCAAGCCAATATACCCTGCATTAACATTGTTCACCACTAGGTTTGCAGGTCTGCCAGCCAATGTTTCCTGGTTGCACCTGCCTACTGATCCAGGCCAGGCTCATATATTATGTTTTATTGTAATGGTTAGGACAGGGGATAGAGGTAATCTAATTCCATCTTTCTGGCTGAAGGCAACAACATCTACCTAGCGCTAGGGCTTCCTGCATCCATCATCCAGTCAGAGAGAGTAAAGATAACATTGTATTCTATGTTACTGTCTCTATGTTCAGTCAGAGAGAGTAAAGATAACATTGTATTCTATGTTACTGTCTCTATGCCCAGTCAGAGAGAGTAAAGATAACATTGTATGTTATGCAGTATGTTACTGTCTCTATGCCCAGTCAGAAAGAGTAAAGATAACATTGTATTCTATGTTACTGTCTCTATGCCCAGTCAGAGAGAGTAAAGATAACATTGTATTCTATGTTACTGTCTCTATGCCCAGTCAGAGAGAGTAAAGATAACATTGTATTCTATGCTACTGTCTCTATGCCCAGTCAGAGAGAGTAAAGATAACATTGTATTCTATGTTACTGTCTCTATGCCCAGTCAGAGAGAGTAAAGATAACATTGTATTCTATGTTACTGTCTCTATGCCCAGTCAGAGAGAGTAAAGATAACATTGTATTCTATGCTACTGTCTCTATGCCCAGTCAGAGAGAGTAAAGATAACATTGTATTCTATGTTACTGTCTCTATGCCCAGTCAGAGAGAGTAAAGATAACATTGTATTCTATGTTACTGTCTCTATGCCCAGTCAGAGAGAGTAAAGATAACATTGTATTCTATGTTACTGTCTCTATGCCCAGTCAGAGAGAGTAAAGATAACATTGTATTCTATGTTACTGTCTCTATGCCCAGTCAGAGAGAGTAAAGATAACATTGTATTCTATGCAGTATGCTACTGTCTCTAGGCTCAGATGTTACTGAGGTTGATGGAATGTATTTATCCTGTGTGTCCTGTGATGGTGGATATGATTTGCTTTGCCTCTATCCACTTTTTAAATTCACATTAACCACAGTAGGAAACAGATCTGGGACCAGGCTAGAATCACATCGAGCTCTCTGGGAATATAGAGGCTGTAAAGGTAATGAGAGTCGTCCTATATATTGTGGACATCTTTTAGTAATGTACACATGTTCACAGTAAGCATGCGTAAACACTGTAACGACCCCTTGCCTTGGAAGTCTCCCCCAAGCAGGTAAACCCTATTGAAGCAGTGGTTATTAAATTAGCCAATGGGCTGGCAGATTTGATACCTTCAATGAGTGACGTACTTCCTCCGGTCGTTACATTGTTGTCAGAAGTGGAACGGAGGCCGTGAGTAAACATTGTTGGGGAAAATAACAATTTGACTATGTTCTCCATTATACTGAACATACAAGTGATTCATAAACCTCCCAACAGGTTGATCAGAGTGACCCCCCTCACTCTAATACTCATCACTTACTCTGAGGTGACTTCCCCTCATGCATGCTCTGTCTCTCTCTCTCTCTCTCTCTCTGTCTCTCTCTCTCTCTCCCTCTGTCTCTCTCTGTCTCTCTCCGTCTCTCTCTCTCTCTCTCTCTCTCTCCCTGTCTCTCTCCGTCTCTCTCTGTCTCTCTCCGTCTCTCTCTGTCTCTCTCCGTCTCTCTCTCCGTCTCTCTCTCCGTCTCTCTCTCCGTCTCTCTCTCTGTCTCTCTCTCTGTCTCTCTCTCTCTCTCCCTCTGTCTCTCTCTCTCTCTCTCTCTCTCCGTCTCTCTCTGTCTCTCTCCGTCTCTCTCTCTCTCTCCCTCTGTCTCTCTCTCTGTCTCTCTCTCTCCCTGTCTCTCTCTCCGTCTCTCTCTGTCTCTCTCAGTCTCTCTCTCCGTCTCTCTCTCTGTCTCTCTCCGTCTCTTTCTCTCTCTCTCCGTCTCTCTCTCTCTCTCTCTCTCTCTCTCTCTCTCTCCCTATGTCTCTCTCTCTGTCTCTCTCTCTCCCTGTCTCTCTCTCCGTCTCTCTCTGTCTCTCTCCGTCTCTCTCT